>NW_020327413.1:0-15843 GCF_001858045.2 Oreochromis niloticus | reverse complement strand
TCTGCTGATTCATCTCTTTTCAGCGCAAGTTTTATGATTTTAGCAGCTTTTCTAATATGGACCTCAGATTCTTGTTAACGCTCCATGGCAGAAATGCATACAAGTACCCACCTGATGAAGCAGACAGAGGCAGTACCTCTGATTGGTGAATTTGAGCAGAAACAGGTTGTTCTGCCTCTTTTCAGCAGAAAGTTTGCGTTTTCACCTCTTATCAGCACAACTGTCAGCCACTTCTGATGTTTTTTATCAGAATTTTCAGCTTTTTCACCTTTTTTCAGTTATGTGAGAACCAGTTTGGCTCAATGAGTAGCTGAAAATTTTCAGCCTGTTCTGCTCTTTCAGAAGAATTTCAGCTTTTTCACCTCTTTCACCAACAATTCAGCTTCTTCGGCCCCCCCTGCATATTTTTTCTCTCATCATATCTCTTGGTGGGACAAGAACTGCTTTGGCTCAGTGAGATGAGCAGCTACTGTGATTGCTTCTTTCCGTCTTTTCAGCAGAAATTCTGCTGATTTACCTCTTTTCAGCGCAATGTTCTTCTTCTTTCCATCTTTTCTGCAGAAATTCTGCTGATTCACCTCTTTTCTGCAAATTTTTCAGCTTTTCACATCTTCTCAGCACAAAACTCAGCAGCTTCTGCTCATTTACCAAAATTGTCAGTTTCTCCATCCCTTGTGTTTGTCGGAACAAGTTTAGTTCAGTGAGATGAGTAGCTTCCTTGAGACCAGAAGGGCGAGGTTCAAATCCTGGTTTGAACACCTGTTTTCAGCACAAATCTCAACTTTTTAGCTGTTTTAAGCAGAAACCTGTTTTACGCAGAGAAACTTTTTTAACTCAATTTCAGCTTTTTCACCCCTTTTCAGCAAAATTTTCAGTTTCCCAGCTTTTTCAGCTATTTTCAGCAAAAACATCTTTTCAGCAGAATTCTGAAAAGAGTTCTGCAGAACACTTTTCAGCAGAAATTCTGCTGATTGAACTGTTTTCAGCAGAATTTTCACCTCTTTTCAGCCCAAATTCTGCTTGTTCACCTCTTCTGCAAAATTTTCAGCCTTTTCACCTCTTATTAGCACAAATCTCAGCTATTTTCAGGAAAAACTCTTAAGCAGAAATTCTGCTGATTCATCTCTTTTCAGCGCAACTTTCTGCTTCTTAAACTCTTTTGAGCAAATATTCTGCTGATTCATCTCTTTTCAGCGCAAGTTTTTGCTTCTTTACCTCTTTTCAGCAGAAATTCTGCTGATTCACCTCTTTTCTGCAAAATTTTCAGCCTTTTCCCCTCTTACCAGCACAATTCTCAGCAGCTTCTGCTCATTTCAGCAAAATTGTCAGTCTCTCCATCTCTTCTTTGTGAGAATGAGTTTGAGTAATTGAGAGTGACTTTGGCTTAGTGAGATGAGTAGCCGCCTTGAGACTAACAGGGCCAGGTTCGAATCCTGCTCAAAGCAACATTTTTTTTTTTTCACCACCATACAACTTTTTTGCAACTTTTCATCTTTTTCAGCTTTTCAGCAGACAGCTTCAGCATTAAGGCATCCACACAGCATTTTCGCAGGAAATGCAAATTTTTCTAGTTCTTTATTATTCTTGGGACTTCCGTACGTTTTTTGCCGTCTAACTACTTCCTCAGTTTTCAGCCGATTTTCTCAGTTCAAACTCTAAACTGTTCTGCTATTTCTGCTAATGTGTGCTATGACTTTTGGTGTTTATTACTATTATACTTTTTAAAATATTACACTTTTTCCTTTAATTTGTCCCATTGAAATGAATGGAAAACTTCCACAATTCTGCTAAAACTTGCTTGTTTTTGAAACTTAACTACTTCCTCATACTTTCACCTAGAAACTCCATTCAAACTTTAAAATGTTCTCAGATTATTGGGCTGTTCCTGAGTGATTCAGCTTTTTCAGATCTTCTACCGTTTTAATTTTATACCTCTTGTGATTTTTCAGAAAATACATGCGTTGTTATGGTTGCTATGCAATTAACTCAGAGTGGACAGTGGAAATTTCTGAATTTTCTCTTCTTGTCCGAACAACTTCTTGGTATTCGCTCAATTTCCACTCAACCCCCACAAATTATACATCAAAATGTAGGTATTTTGCTGGCTTTCAGAAGATGTCACTATCATTGTTGTGGGATTTACAGATGTTTTGCAAATCTCCTCAGACCAACACAAAGTCTCAAAACTCTCCATAGAAAGTCAATGGAGAGTTTCTTCAAAATCAGCGCTGGAATTCTCAAATAACAGGCATTTTCAAATCGTCATATCTCCTTAACGAAACAAAGTTGAGACATGAGGCTTGTGCCAATATATCTTCAGACATCCCTGATGCACACAATTCAAGAATTTCTTCCTCACCTATTACCGTTTGGCCATGAATTACACTTGTTTGAGGATAGGAAATTTGTCCCTCGCTCAGATCTGTTCAGATTTCAAACTCTGGAAATGAGGCACTTTTTTCTCTCGTCAGATCTTTTTGGTGGATTTCAACAGAGACCTGAAAATTTCCATGACTGTTCACCAAAGCCTGCTGTTTCTTACGGTGAAAGAATGATTTTGATGCTCCATATAGATTTAGAGTTACAAAACGTTGTTTGAGGGCAGGTCAAGGCAGTTTTGCTTTGCCTCTACTCAGTTACAGTGTATTACAAGTCATATATCTTCAATAATTTATATTTTATCTCTGAATTATGAAGACCTGCAGATTTCCCCATCTCTTCTGAACAAAACGGTGTCAGAATGAGCGTTCTAGCTCCTACGGTTAGGAAATTATGGCCATTTGTTCGAGGGGAATCCTGAATGTGAGAAATACACTGAAGGAAACCCATAGCTCTCTCTGTGTCTGTGTGTGTAAGTGCTGATTACAGCAGGTGCAGCCAATTTAGCTGACCTAGATATACCAAGCCCAGACTCTTAACAGCCCCTGTACACTTTGCTCTCTGTGTATGTGTGTGTGTGTATGTGTATCAATATCTCTCCCATGTTAAAGTATTACTCCTCCATAATAGTATTTGTGCTAAATCAAAGTACTTCTACTACATCTTAGTACTTCTGCTCAATCATAGTATTTCTGCTAAATCATAGTATTTTTGAAAATTCATGTTGTATATTTATTTCATGTTATAGTATTACTACTAAGTGGAGGAATGTCTGTTATGTTATAGTATATTTGCTGAATACAATATATCTGCCAAATCATAGTATTTATCCCAAATCATAGTATTTATGCAAAATTACAGTATTTCTGCTAAAAAGCAGAAATAGTACCTTTTAGCAGAAATTTCTGTCAAAAGATATTATTTATGTTAAAACATAGTATTTCTGCTAAATCATAGTATTTCTGCCAAATCATAGTATTTATAGCAAATCATAGTATTTGTGCCCAAACATAGTATTTCTGCCAAATTGTAGTATTCCTTCAAAATCAGAGTATCACTGCAATTTTGGAGTATTTGAGCAAAATCGTAGTATTTGTGCAAAAACATACTATGTCTGCTAAATCACAGTATATGTGTTATGTTATTGTACTACTACTAAGGCATAGTATTTCTACCTAATCATAGTATTCCTTCAAAATCATAGTATTACTGCAATTTCATAGTATTTGAGCAAAATCGTAGTATTTGTGCAAAAAAAAATTCTATGTCTGCAAAATCACAGTATATCTGTTATGTTATAGTATTACTACTAAGGCATAGTATTTCTACCCTATATATAGTATTCCTTCAAAATCAAAGTATTACTGCAATTTCATAGTATTTGAGCAAAATCGTAGTATTTGTGCAAAAACATACTATGTCTGCTAAACTACAGTATATCTGTTATGTTATAGTATTACTACTAAGGCATAGTATTTCTACCAAATCATAGTATTCCTTCAAAATAATAGTATCACTGCAATTTTATAGTATTTGAGCAAAATCGTAGTATTTGTGCAAAAAAAAATTCTATGTCTGCAAAATCACAGTATATCTGTTATGTTATAGTATTACTACTAAGGCATAGTATTTCTACCCTATATATAGTATTCCTTCAAAATCAAAGTATTACTGCAATTTCATAGTATTTGAGCAAAATCGTAGTATTTGTGCAAAAACATACTATGTCTGCTAAACTACAGTATATCTGTTATGTTATAGTATTACTACTAAGGCATAGTATTTCTACCAAATCATAGTATTCCTTCAAAATAATAGTATCACTGCAATTTTATAGTATTTGAGCAAAATCGTAGTATATGTGCAAAAACATACTATGTCTGCAAAATCACAGTATATCTGTTATGTTATAGTATTACTACTAAGTCACAGTATTTCTACCAATTCGTAGTATTTGTACTAAATCATGGTACTTGTGCAAATCATACTATTTTTTGCAAATCATAGTATTCGAACCAAAACTTAGTATTTGTACGAAATCATAGTATTTCTTTTAAATCATAGTATTTCAATCAAATCTCAGTAGCTGTGCCGAAACGCAGTATTTGTACTGAAACATAGTATTTGTGCCAAAAGAGTATTTCTACCAAATCATAGTACTTGTGCCAAATCATAGTATTTCTGCCACATTGTGCTAGTTGTGCAAAAACATAGACTGTCTGCAAAATCATAGTATATCTATTATGTTGTAGTATTATTACTAAGTCGTAGACTCTCTGTTTTGTTATGGTATATCTGCTGAATACAGTATATGTGCCAAATCATAGTATTTATAGCAAATCATAGTATTTGTGCTAAAACATAGTATTTCTGCCACATTATAGTATTTGTGTAAAACCAGAATGTCTGCAAAATCATCATATATCTGTTATGTTATAGTATTACTACTAAGGCATAGTATTTCTGGAAAATCATAGTATTTCAACTAAATAATAGTATTTCTCCCAAATCATAGTATTTGTTTCAAATCATAGCATCTGAACCAAATCATATTATTTGTGCTAAAACATTGTATTTGTACAAAGTCATATCTTTTCTAAATCATAGTATTTCAATCAAATCTCAGTAGTTGTGCTAAAACGCAGTATTATTGCCAAGTCATACTATTTCTGCCAAATCATAGTATTTGTACTAAATCATTGTACTTGTGCCAAATTATAGTATTTGTACCCAATCATAGTATTTGTGCCATATCATCGCATTTGTCAGTTCAACTTATTTAACTCTTCTCAACAGCCAAACACCTCTTCTTCACCCCGTTTCAGCAGAATTGTGAGTTTTTTCACCCCTTTTCAGCACAAATCCCAGATTTTTCAGGTGTTTTCAACAGAAATCTCTTTTTCAGCAGACATTGTGCTGATTCACCTTTTTTCAGTGCAACTACTTCTTTACCTCTTTTCAGTAGAAATTCTGCTGATTCACCTATTTTAAGCAGAATTTTCAGCCTTTCACCTCTTATCAGTACAAATCTCAGTATCTTCTGCTCATTTCAGAAGAAACCTTTTCACCTCTCCTCTTTTCAGTACAAATTTGAACTTCTTTACCCCTTTTAAGCAGAATCATTGCCTTTCCACCTCTTTTCACCAAAAGTTTCTGTTTTTTCACGTGTATTTAGCAGAATTTTTCAGTTTCTTTACTGCCATACAATTTTTGCAGCTTTTCATCTTTTTCAGTCATTTTCAGCAGACAGCTTCAGCGTTAAGGCATCCACACAGCATTTTCGCAGGAAATGCAAATTTTTCTAGTTATTATTATTCTCCAGTTTCCGCCTGAAATTTTGCAGCGAAACTCGCCCCGCAGTTTTGAGTCAAGCTTCATATATGTTACCTCATTTTGTGCGGCTGGATCAGGAATGGTGTGCTATGACTTTTGGTGTTTATAACTATTATAGTTTTTTAATTATTAATATTTTAGTGAAAATTTTCCCGCGCTTCTCTGCCAAACAGTTTTGAAAATAGGGTTACATATGTTACATCATTTTGTGCGGCTGGAGCTGGACTAGTATGGTATACACTTTTGGTGTTTATGACTTTTATAGTTTTTGAAATATTTAGATTTTAGTGCAAATTTAGGCCAATTTCCATAGAAACAGACTTTATTTGTGGTGTGTTGGCTCTCTCTAGTGGTATACCGGGAGTAGTACGGCTGAAAATCTGTATGCTTGTTAGAAAACTCCATATCCCATAATTCATAGCACCCCTCTGCCGAGTTAAACAATGGCGGACACCACTTCGTTTTAAACGTCTTTTATTCGTGTTTCTAGGTCACAAAATAAACTTTTAAGATATTTTCAGGCGAGAATGTAGGTGTGTAAACTTCAAATATCTGCTCGTTTTATCAAGACATCCCATGTCTTGATAGCCGGCTAGCTAGCTACCGCCGCTAGCGACCCTTCGTGAAAAAGAACCCGGACTTGTCTTGCAGTGAGGCGCCTGAAACGTTTCACCATCCGATCGCTCGCCAACAGTCTGTTTTAGCTGGACTTATTTTTCGTTTATATGGGCCGATGATGCTGGTTGATGTGGAAAAAATAACTGAGTTGTTAGATGGTGGAGCTACAACCGAGGGCAGCAGTGTGTGACAGAAAGGACATGCCGCGAACGAGACAAAGGAGGCGGCGAGGCGACCGCCGATCGACCGGTGGTTGCTAACAGGCAGGAGCGTGAGTTGAACTGAATTTCAGGTAAGAAGTTATGAACTGCACTCTATTTGGGTCAGATCCCACATTCAGAGAAAATATTACGATTTATTCTGTCTTTATGAAGCCTCCCCTGTCATTCTCTGGCCTGTTGCAACTTCAATCATGAAACTGATCAACGATCGGCTTTTCGCTCTTGTTTATCGCGCTAAACACAGCAGCACGTTTAAGCTTGATCAGCTGTTGTTAGAATTCATTTGATTTTAATTTCTAGTATCAGCTGATGTTTGCTGGGGCACAGCTGTAGAAGCGGCTGGTCCAAACCAGGAGATGTCCTTACTGAATCATCAGAGCTGAACTGGTGATGGAGAAACAGGTTTACCCTTTAGGTGACATGAATGAGTTGAAGGGAAGTTATGAACTGTTTTGTGTAGCTGACAGCTGGTAACTGTGCAGGGGCGGATCTAGCAAAGCTTTTGCCAGTGGGCCAGGTAGGGCATTAACAGGGAAAGGGGGACACAAAGATATACTTTTCTTTCTTACTCTCATATAAAATATTTAGCTTTTTATTAAATAGTTATCTGCATCTTACAACCACAGTTTGTATAATAATACACAAGATTGGCTGTAGACCATTGTTAATCATTCAGAACACTGTGTAAAAATAACAAAAAACAAAAAGTGAATGCACAGCCGGCTGTGTGGGTAAACCAACCATGTGTGAAAAGTGGTCCATAATGTAATGCTTCAAAGCGTGTTCATGCAAACATTGTCGGGTCTGCCATGGTACAATGGGACTTCTGCTCATGAACCTGTGTGCACAGCGTCTGCAAATCGGCGCTGTACGAAGTAACTTCATCTTTACACAAAACTGTAAGCTGTCATCTGTGAAACGTGAGCGGTGTTTGTTTTTACCATAGTTCATGGTGGAGAATGGCTGCTCTTCTGAGTTTTGCTCTCTGTAGCCGTATGAATGGCAAACTACAGTGATTAGCAGCGGCATAGGCACACTTAAAATTTCTTCTGAAATTTTCGCTTTCTAGTTCATTATTATTGTGTGGATGCCCTTAAAGGGCTTCCACACTATTGAGTTCCTGTTTCTCTTTATTGTGTGGATGCCCTAAAAGGGCTTCCACACTATTGAGTTCCTGTTTCTCTTTATTCTTTATTATACTTTATTCTGGTTGCTTCCGTACGTTTTTTGCCGCTTAACTACTGCTTCAGTTTTCAGCCGATTTTCACCGTTCAAACTCTATACTGTTCTGCTCTTTCTGCTGACGTAGGCTATGACTTTTGGTGTTTATTACTGTTATACTTTTTAAAATATTACACTTTTTTCCTTTAATTTGTCCCATTGAAATGAATGGAAAACTTCCACAATTCTGCTAAAACTTGCTTGTTTTTGAAACTTAACTACTTTGTCATACTTTCACCTAGAAACTCCATTCAAACTTTAAAATGTTCTCAGATTATTGGGCTATTCCTGTCTGATTCAGCTTTTTCAGACCTTCTACCGTTTAAATCTTATCTCTCTTTAAGTTTTCAGTTGCAAAATTGTGATTTTTCAGAAAATACATGCGTTGTTATGGTTGCTATGCAATTAACTCAGAGTGGACAGTGAAACTTTCTGAATTTTCACCACTTGTCTGAACAACTTCATGCTACTCGCTCAATTTCCACTCAACCCCCACAAATTATACATCAAAACGTAGGTATTTTTGCTGGCTTTCAGAAAATGTCACTATCATTCTTGTGGGACTTATAGATGTTGTGCAAATCTCCTTAGAGTAACATAAAGTCTGAAAACTCTCCATAGAAACTCAATGGAGAGTTTCTTCAAAATCAGCGCTGGAATTCTCTAATGAGAGGCATTTTCAAATCGTCATATCTCCTTAACGAAACAAAGTTGAGACATGAGGCTTGTGCAAATATATCTTCAGACACTCCTGATGCTCACAATTCAAGAAGTTTTTTCTCACCTATTACCGTTCTGGAATGAGTTACACTTGTTTGAGGGTAGGAAATTCATCATTCGCTCAGATCTGTTCAGATTTCAAACTCTGGAAAAGCGGCACTTTTTTCTCTCGTCATATCTTTTTGATGGATTTCCACAGAGACCTGAAAATTTCCATGACTGTTCACCAAAGCCTGCTGTTTCTTACAGTGAAAGAATGATTTTGATGCTCCATATAGATTTAGAGTTACAAAACGTTATTTGAGGGCAAGTCAAGGCAGTTTTGCTTTGCCTCTACTCAGTTACAGTGTATTACAAGTCATATATCTTCAATAATTTATATTTTATCTCTGAATTATGAAGACCTGTAGATTCCCCCATCTCTTCTGAACAAAACGGTGTCAGAATGAGCGTTCTAGCCCCTACGGTTAGGAAATTATGGCCATTTGTTCAAGGGGAGTCCTGAATGTGAGAAATACACTGAAGAAGACTCATACTTCTCTCTGTGTCTGTGTGTGTAAGGGCTGATTACAGCAGGTGCAGCCAATTCAACTGACCTAGATATACCAAGCCCAGACTCTTAACAGCCACTGTTCCCATTAGGCTCTGTGTATGTGTGTGTGTATCAATATTTCTCCCATGTTAAAGTATTACTCCTCCATAATAGTATTTCTGCTAAATCAAAGTACTTCTACTACATCTTAGTACTTCTGCTCAATCATAGTAATTCTGGGTAATCATAGTATTTTTGCCAAATCATGGTATTTGTGCCAAATCATGGTTTTTGTGTCAAATCATGACATTTCTGATATGTTATTATATTACTAGTAGGTGGAGGTATTTCTGTTATGTTATAGTATATGTGCTGAATATAGTATATCTGCCAAATCATAGTATTTATCCCAAATCATAGTATTTATGCAAAATTGCAGTATTTCTGCTAAAAAGCAGAAATAGTACCTTTTAGCAGAAATTTCTGTCAAAAGATATTATTTATGTTAAAACATAGTATTTCTGCTAAATCATAGTATTTGTGCCAAATCATAGTATTTGTACTAAGTCATAGTACTTGTGCCAAATCATAGTATTTGTACCCAATCATAGTATTTCTGCCATATCATTGTATTTGTGCCAAATCATGGTATTTTTTTGCCAAAACATGGTATTTGTGCCAGATCATGTTATTTGTGCCCAATTAAAATTTCTGTTATGTTATAGTATTACTACTAAGTCGTAGAATTTCTGTTATGTTATAGTATATCTGCTGATTATAGTATATGTGCCAAATCATAGTATTTATAGCAAATCATAGTATTTGTGTCCAAACATAGTATTTCTTGCCAAATTGTAGTATTTGTGCAAAAACATACTATGTCTGCAAAATCACAGTATATCTGTTATGTTATAGTATTAGTACTAATGCATAGTATTTCTACCAAATCATAGTATTCCTTCAAAATCATAGTATTACTGCAATTTCATAGTATTTGAGCAAAATCGTAGTATATGTGCAAAAACATACTATGTCTGCTAAATCACAGTATATCTGTTATGTTAAAGTATTACTAGTAAGTCACAGTATTTCTGCCAATTCGTAGTATTTGTACTAAATCATGGTACTTGTGCCAAATCATAGTATTTTTTGCAAATCATAGTATTCGAACCAAAACATAGTAGTATTTGTACGAAGTCATAGTATTTCTTCTAAATCATAGTATTTCAATCAAATCTCAGTAGTTGTGCTAAAACGCAGTATTATTGCCAAATCATAGTATTTGTACTGAAACATAGTATTTGTGCCAATAAGAGTATTTCTACTAAATCATAGTACTTGTGCCAAATCATATTATTTCTGCCACATTGTGCTAGTTGTGCAAAAACATAGACTGTCTGCAAAATCATAGTATATCTGTTATGTTATAGTATTACTACTAAGGCATAGTATTTCTACCAAATCATAGTATTCCTTCAAAACCATAGTATTACTGCAATTTCACAGTATTTGAGCGAAATCGTAGCATATGTGCAAAAACATACTATGTCTTCAACATCACAGTATATCTGTTATGTTATAGTATTACTACTAAGTCACAGTATTTCTGCCAATTCGTAGTATTTGTACTAAATCATACTACTCGTGCCAAATCATAGTATTCAAATCAAATATAGTATTTGTACCAAAGCATTGTATTTGTACAAAGTACAGTATTTCTGCCAAATCATAGAATTACTGCAATTTCATAGTATTTTGAGGAATCTCTTTTGTTATAGTGTTACTTCTAAGTCGTAGTATTTCTGCTTTGTCATAGTATTTGTACTGAACATAGTATTTCTGCTAAATCATAGTATTTCTCTCATCTTAAAGTACTCAATTATAGTATTTGTGCCAAAGTTTAGTATTTCTGCCAAATCATATTATCTCTGCTAAATCATAGTGTCTGCCAAATCATAGTATTTGTGCCAAATTATGTGATTTTGCCAAAACATGGTACTTGTGCCAAATTATAGTATTTGTGCCCAGTTAATATTTCTGTTATGTTATAGTATTACTACTAAGTCGTAGAATTTCTGTTATGTTCTGCCAAATCATAGTATTACGGCTATTTCAGAGTATTTGAGTGAAATTACAGTGTTTCTGCAAAAACATTGTATTTCTGCTAAATCATAGTATTTCTGTTATCTTAAAGTACTTGCACTCAATTATAGTATTTGTGCCAAAACATAGTATTGCTGCTATATCATAGTATTTGAGCCAAATCATAGTATATGTCCTAAAACATAGTATTTCAACAAAATCACAGTACTTCTGCTATGTTATAGTATTTGTGCTTGTAGAAAAACCTGTGTTATTGTGAGCTACATTACCCAGCAGCCTCTGAGCAGTGAGGGAATTCATGGGACTTCTGAGCTAGATGGTCTTCCTTCGTTCCTGGGCTAACGATTGAGGAGAGAGCTGCTGGGAAGGGGAGCAAATAGCCCATCCTGTATTTGTTGGGGATGGTGTGTGTCACATAAACGTGAGTTAATGTTCCATGCTTAAGATGTTTACCCTGCTACTTGTGTGTATTGGTTTTAGTTACCTTTAGCACATGTGCTAGTTAGCAATAGCTATGGCAGCCCAGTTATTTTATTGTTTTAGGCTTGTTCCTGCTTTGTTTGTTCCCCCTACAAATTTATGTGAATTTGTACACTGTAATATCGCTGTATTACGTAGTGGCTAAGTAGGAGGCTGACTGTTACTAAGTGCATCAGTGTACATAGGTCATCTCTTGTGTTGGAGTGCCCTCTTGTGGCGCCTTTTGGGTAGTGCCTTAGTAAACGTGAACACTGCAAAGAAGTGGTATCAGACTGCTTTGTAGTGGAGGAATTTGTTGCCAGTTTCTTTCATCTTTAATTCATGTTGTAATGTGGTAACTTTTGTGGCACAAATACCACAATATGGCAGAAATACTATGTTTTGGCACAAATACTTTGATTTGGTATACTTTAGCTTCTTCACCCCCTTTTCAGCACAAATTCCAGCTTTTTTGGCTGTTTTCAGAAAAAAAAAATTCTTTTCAGCAGAAACTCTGCTGATTCACCTCTTTTCAGCGCAACATTCTGCTTCTTTGCCTCTTTTCTGCAGAAATTCTGCTGATTCACCTCTTTTCTGCAAAAGTTTCATCCTTTTCGCCTCTTATCAGCACAGTTCTCAGCAGCTTCTGCTGATTTCAGCAGAATTGTCAGTCTATCCACCTCTTCTTTGAGAGAAAGAGTTTGGCTCAGTGAGATGAGTAGCTTCCTTGAGACCAGGAAGGCCAAGTTCAAATCCTGCTCATGGCAAAATTTCTTTTCACCACTTTTCAGCAAAAATTTGTGCTTCTTCACCTGTTTTCAGGGATTTCGTAGTATTTGTACCCAATCATACTATTTCTGCTAAATCATACTATTCCTGCCAAATCATAGTATTTGTACTGAAACATAGTATTTCTGCCCAATCAAACTATTTCTGCTAAATCATACTATTCCTGCCAAATCATAGTATTTGTACTGAAACATAGTATTTCTGCCCAATCATAGTATTTGTACTAAATCATAGTACTTGTGCCGAATCATAGTATTTCTGCCATATTATAGTATTTGTGTAAAAACAGAATGTCTGCATAATCACAGTATATCTGTTATGTTATAGTATATCTGCTGAATATAGTATATGTGCCAAATCATAGTATTTATAGCAAATCATAGTATATGTGCCAAATCATAGTATTTATAGCAAATCATAGTATTTGTGCCAAAGCATCGTATTTGTATGGAGTCATAGTATTTCTTCTAAATCATATGTTAAAGTATATGTGCTGAATATAGTATATGTGCTAAAACATAGTATTTATATCAGTTCAACTTATTTAACTCTTCTCAACAGCCCAACACCCCTTCTTCACCCTGTTTCAGCAGAATTGTGAGTTTTTTCACCCCTTTTCAGCACAAATCCCAGCTTTTTCAGGTGTTTTCAACAGAAATTATTTTTTAGCAGAAATTCTGTTGATTTACCTGTTTTCAGTGCAACGTTCTACTTCTTTACCTCTTTTCAGTAGAAATTCTGCTGATTCACCTATTTTAAGCAGAATTTTCAGCCTTTCACATCTTATCAGTACAAATCTCAGTATCTTCTGCTCATTTCAGAAGGAACCTTTTGACCTCTTTTCAGTACAAATTTGAACTTCTGTACCCCTTTTAAGCAGAATTTTGCCTTTCACCTCTTTTCAGCAAAAGATTCTGCTTCTTCACTTGTTTTCAGCATAATTTTTCAGTTTCTTTACTGCCATACAATTTTTGCAGCTTTTCATCTTTTTCAGTCATTTTCAGCAGACAGCTTCAGCGTTCCGGCATCCACACAGCATTTTCGCAGGAAATGCAAATTTTTCTAGTTCTTTATTATTATTCTTAGGACTTCCGTACGTTTTTTGCCGTCTATCTACTGCCTCAGTTTTCAGCCGATTTTCTCCGTTCAAACTCTATACTGTTCTGCTCTTTCTGCTAATGTGTGCTATGACTTTTGGTGTTTATTACTCTTATACTTTTTAAAATATTACACTTTTTTCCTTTAATTTGTCCCATTGAAATGAATGGAAAACTTCCACAATTCTGCTAAAACTTGCTTGTTTTGGAAACTTAACTACTTTGTCATACTTTCACCTAGAAACTCCATTCAAACTTTAAAATGTTCTCAGACTATTGGGCTATTCCTGAATGATTCAGCTTTTTCAGATCTTCTACCATTTTAATTTTATACCTCTTTAAGTTTTCAGTTGCAAATTGTGATTTTTCAGAAAATACATGCGTTGTTATGGTTGCTATGCAATTAACTCAGAGTGTGCACTCGTCCTTTCTGAATTTTCTCTTCATGTCTGAACAACTTCTTGCTACTCGCTCAATTTCCACTCAACCCACACAAATTATAAATCAAAACGTAGGTATTTTTGCTGGCTTTCAGAAAATGTCACTATCATTGTTGTGGGACTTATAGAGTTTTTGCAAATCTCCTCAGAGTAACATAAAGTCTCAAAACTCTCCATAGAAACTCAATGGAGAGTTTCTTCAAAATCAGCGCTGGAATTCTCTAATGAGAGGCATTTTCAAATCGTCATATCTCCTTAACGAAACAAAGTTGAGACATGACGCTTGTGCCAATATATGTTCAGACATCCCTGATGCTCACAATTCAAGAATTTTTTCCTCACCTATTACCGTTTGGCCATGAATTACACTTGTTTGAGGGTAGGAAATTTTTCCCTCGCTCAGATTTCTTCAGATTTCAAACTCTGGAAATGAGGCACTTTTTCTCTCGTCATATCTTTTTGATTGATTTCAACAGAGACCTGAAATTTCCATGACTGTTCACCAAAGCCTGCTGTTTCTTACGGTGAAAGAATGATTTTGATGCTCCATATAGATTTAGAGTTACAAAACGTTGTTTGAGGGCAAGTCAAGGCAGTTTTGCTTCGCCTCTACTCAGTTACAGTGTATTACAAGTCATATATCTTCAATAATTTATATTTTATCTCTGAATTATGAAGGCCTGAAGTTTTC
This sequence comes from Oreochromis niloticus, assembly GCF_001858045.2. Taxonomy (NCBI): domain Eukaryota; kingdom Metazoa; phylum Chordata; class Actinopteri; order Cichliformes; family Cichlidae; genus Oreochromis; species Oreochromis niloticus. The sequence goes on along the minus strand of NW_020327413.1, from coordinate 1,240 downwards.
CCCATCTCTTCTGAACAAATCGGTGTCAGAATGAGCGTTCTAGCCCCTACGGTTAGGAAATTATGGCCATTTGTTCGAGGGGAATCCTGAATGTGAGAAATACACTGCAGAAAACTCATAGCTGTCTCTGTGTCTGTGTGTGTAAGTGCTGATTACAGCAGGTGCAGCCAATTTAGCTGACCTAGATATACCAAGCCCAGACTCTTAACAGCCCCTGTACACTTTGCTCTCTGTGTATGCGTGTGTGAGTATCAATATTTCTCCCATGTTAAAGTATTACTCCTCCATAATAGTATTTGTGCTAAATCAAAGTACTTCTACTACATCTTAGTACTTCTGCTCAATCATAGTATTTCTGCTAAATCATAGTATTTTTGAAAAATCATGGTATTTGTGCCAAATCATGGTTTGGGGGCAGAACCATAATATTAATTTTATGTTATGAGATTACTACTAAGTGCAGGAATGTCTGTTATGTTATAGTTTATGTGCTGAATATAGTATATCTGCCAAATCATAGTATTTATCCCAAATCATAGTATTTATGCAAAATTACAGTATTTCTGCTAAAAAGCAGAAATAGTACCTTTTAGCAGAAATTTCTGTGAAAAGATATTATTTATGTTAAAACATAGTATTTCTGCTAAATCATAGTATTTCTGCCAAATCATAGTATTTGTACTTATTCATAGTACTTGTGCCAAATCATAGTATTTGTACCCAATCATAGTATTTCTGCAATATGATCGTATTTGTGCCAAATCATGGTATCTTTTTGCCAAATCATGGTATTTGTGCCAAATCATGTTATTTGTCGCCAGTTAAAATTTCTGTTATATTAGTGTTACTACTAAGTCATAGAATTTCTGTTATGTTATAGTATATCTGCTGATTATGGTATATGTGCCAAATAATAGTATTTATAGCAAATAATAGTATTACTGCCCAAACATAGTATTTCTTGTAGTATTTGTAGTAGTAGTTGTTGTAGTATTTGTGCAAAAACATAGAATTTCTGCATAATCATAGTATATCTGTTATGTTATAGTATACTACTAAGGCATAGTATCCTACCAAATCATAGCATTCCAAATCATAGTATTACTGCAATTCCATAGTATTTGAGCGAAATTGTAGTATTTGTACTAAATCATGGTACTTGTACCAAATCATAGTATTTTTTGCAAATCATATTATTTGAACCAAAACATTGTATTTGTACGAAGTCATAGTATTTCTT
>NW_020327412.1:0-33414 GCF_001858045.2 Oreochromis niloticus | reverse complement strand
GCATCAAATTCAGTCAACCAGTCTAAATATATTGAATTTAAATCATACAATAAGATGCTCCATAAAAACGCTCTCTCGCCCTCTCTTTCTCTCTCTCTCTGTCACACACACACACACACACAACACACACACTAGCAGCAGCAGCAGCCAAATAGCCTGGGAGCTGCTGAATTTGAATCCACCAATCAGAGAGGCTGTATACTTTTTCCCGCCAAAACAGGTGCACCTGTTTTTACACACACGCAGCACAGAGACAGGATTTGTGCTGTCTATTTTTCATAGTGAGGATTCCCCTCAAACAAATGGCTATAATTTCCTAACCGTAGGGGCTAGAACAGTCATTCTTACACCGTTTTGTTCAGAAGAGATGGGGGGATCTTAAAGTGTTGACAATTTATCATTAAAATCTGAATTATTGAAGATATTTGACTTCTAATGCACCATAACTGAGTAGAGGCAAAGCGAAAACTGCCTTGACTTGCCCTCAAACAATGCTTTCTAACTCTAAATCTATTTGGAGTATCGATATCATTCTTTCACCGTAAGAGACAGCAGGATTTGGTGAACAGTTATGGAAATTTTCAGGTCTCTGTGGAAATCCATCAAAAAGATATGACGAGAGAAAAAGTGGTTCATTTCCAGAGTTTGAAATCTGAAGAAATCTGAGCGAGAGATGAATTTCCTACCCTCAAACAAACCCATTCATGGCCAAATGGTAATAGGTGAGAAAGAATTCTTGAATTGTGAGCATCAGGAGTGTCTGAAGATATATTGGCACAAGCCTCATGTCTTAATTTGCTGCGTTGAGATATGACGATTCGAAATGCCTCTCATTAGAGAATCCAGTGGAGATTTTGAACAAGCTCTCCATTGACTTTCTATGCAGTTTTCAGACTTTGTGTTGGTGTGAGGAGATTTGCCAAAATTCTATTATACAGAAACTGTAATCAGCACATATACTGTAACATTTTAGAAATTTCTCCACTTAGTAGTAATACTATAACATAACACAAATGTTATGATGAGTTGAGCGGCTGGTACTCTGGTGCAGTCAGCACAATCTGGAGCTGAACACTCTTAAAACTGTAGAGATGACAGTGGACTTCAGGAGACATCCCTCAACTCTGCCCCCCCTCATCATATCAGACAGCCCTGTGTCGACTGTGGAGATCTTGAAGTTGCTGGGTACCACCATCTCCCAGGACCTGAAGTGGGAGACCAACATCAACTCCATCCTCAAAAAGACCCAGCAGAGGATGTACTTCCTGAGACAACTGGGGAAGTACAGTCTTCCACAGGAGCTGCTGATCCAGCTCTACACTGCAGTCATTGAGTCTGTCCTGTGCTCCTCCATCACAGTCTGGTATGGTGCAGCCACTAAACAGGACAGGTGCAGACTGCAGCGGACTGTACGGGCAGCAGAAAGGATCATCGGCGCCCCCCTGCCCTCCATCCAGGATCTGTACCTCTCAGGAAACGGGCAGGGAAAATCATCACAGACCCCTCACACCCTGGACACAGACTTTTTGATCTGCTGCCCTCTGGCAGACGGTACAGAAGCTGCAGACCAGGACCACCCGACACAGGAACAGTTTCTTTCCCCTCACCATCTCCCTTCTAAACAGTTGAACTGTCACACTGCTCCCACTGCCAGACTGCAACTGCACCTTATGTACATTCTGTAGTATTCATTCCACCTCATTTCATTTCTGTATTTTATGTATATACGTTTAGATTAGTTATTTATAGTTGGTTTACACAGCTTTGTGTATGTATGTGTATGCATGTGTAATGTATATATAGATACGTGTGTGTGTGTGTGTGTGTGTGTGTGTGTGTGTGTGTGTGTGTGAGATTTACATTGCTGTGCTCGAGAGCCACCATCTACCGGAACCAAATTCCTTGTATTTGTCTGCACATATACTTGGCCAATAAACACGATTCTGATGATTTGGCACAAAAACCATGATTTGGCAAAAATACTATGATTTAGCAGAAATACTATGATTGAGCAGAAGTACTAAGATGTAGTAAAAGTACTTTGATTTAAGAGAAATCCAATTATGGAGGAGTAATACTTTAAAATGGGAGAAATATTGATACACACACACATTCACAGAGCCTAAAGGGAAGAGTATTTGTGCCATGGAGTGTTAAGAAGAATGTGAGGTCCATATTAGAAAAGCTGGTAAAAGTTTTGAGAATTGTAATAAATGATGAATATGAATTAGTGGTCTGTGATAGTGTATTAATTTGTAGGCAAAAAACGTGTTGTCCGAGGTGGAGTTGAACCTGCGACCTTTGTGTTGTAGAGCTGTGTCATTACCAGCTGCGCCACTGGGAAAGACAGTGAGCCCTTGGGGAACAGGGTGATGAGCAGTCAGAATTAGATCGCGGTGAGAGGCAAAGAGCGCCGTTTTTTGGAGTTATAAAACGTCATGTAACTCAAAACTAGGTGGACTAGAAGCATAATTCTTGTACTGGGTGAATCAGCGGACTTTGGTGTACTTTGACTGCGATTTCATTGCTCTTTGTACATCCGTCGCTGAGATATGACGAGAGAAGAAACGGCAGACTTCAGATATGATTGGCTGGCTGGGAAGCCATGCAGGCCCTGATATGTACATTTGAATGTCTCAGTCCTCACAGAGGACCTGGCAAAAATATATAGAAATAGTATGATTAAGCATAAATACTACATTTAGCAGAAATACTGTATTAAGCACAAATCGTATAAAAAGCAAAAATACTATATCAAGCAATATAAATATCCTATAAAAATCCTATAAAAGCAAAAATACTGTAATATGATTTGGTAGAAAAACTATAATTAATCAGAAATACTATATTTGGCAGAAATACTGTAATCAGCACATATACTGTAACATTTTAGAAATTTCTCCACTTAGTAGTAATACTATAACATAACACAAATGTTATGATGAGTTGAGCGGCTGGTACTCTGGTGCAGTCAGCACAATCTGGAGCTGAACACTCTTAAAACTGTAGAGATGACAGTGGACTTCAGGAGACATCCCTCAACTCTGCCCCCCCTCATCATATCAGACAGCCCTGTGTCGACTGTGGAGATCTTGAAGTTGCTGGGTACCACCATCTCCCAGGACCTGAAGTGGGAGACCAACATCAACTCCATCCTCAAAAAGACCCAGCAGAGGATGTACTTCCTGAGACAACTGGGGAAGTACAGTCTTCCACAGGAGCTGCTGATCCAGCTCTACACTGCAGTCATTGAGTCTGTCCTGTGCTCCTCCATCACAGTCTGGTATGGTGCAGCCACTAAACAGGACAGGTGCAGACTGCAGCGGACTGTACGGGCAGCAGAAAGGATCATCGGCGCCCCCTGCCCTCCATCCAGGATCTGTACCTCTCAAGAACCAGGAAACGGGCAGGGAAAATCATCACAGACCCCTCACACCCTGGACACAGACTTTTTGATCTGCTGCCCTCTGGCAGACGGTACAGAAGCCTGCAGACCAGGACCACCCGACACAGGAACAGTTTCTTTCCCCTCGCCATCTCCCTTCTAAACAGTTGAACTGTCACACTCCTCCCACTGCCAGACTGCAACTGCACCTTATGTACATTCTGTAGTATTCATTCCACCTCATTTCATTTCTGTATTTTATGTATATACGTTTAGATTAGTTATTTATAGTTGGTTTACACAGCTTTGTGTATGTATGTGTATGCATGTGCAATGTATATATAGATACGTGTGTGTGTGGGTGTGTGTGTGTGTGTGTGTGTGTGTGTGTGTGTGTGTGTGTGTGAGATTTACATTGCTGTGCTCGAGAGCCACCATCTACCGGAACCAAATTCCTTGTATTTGTATGCACATATACTTGGCCAATAAACATGATTCTGATGACTGGGCACAAAAACCATGATTTAGCAGAAATACTATGATTGAGCAGAAGTACTAAGATGTAGTAAAAGTACTTTGATTTAAGAGAAATCCAATTATGGAGGAGTAATACTTTAAAATGGGAGAAATATTTATACACACACACATTCACAGAGCCTAAAGGGAAGAGTATTTGTGCCATGGAGTGTTAAGAAGAATGTGAGGTCCATATTAGAAAAGCTGGTAAAAAGTTTTGAGAATTGTAATAAATGATGAATATGAATTAGTGGTCTGTGATAGTGTATTAATTTGTAGGGCAAAAAACATGTTGTCCAAGGTGGAGTTGAACCCACGACTTTTGGGTTGCAGACCTGTGTCATTACCAGCTGCGCCACTGGGAAAGACAGTGAGCACTTGGGAAACAGGGTGATGAGCAGTCAGAATTAGATCGCGGTGTGAGGCAAAGAGCGCCGTTTTTTGGAGTTACAAAACATCGTGTAACTCCAAAACTAGGTGGACTAGGAGCATAATTCTTGTACTGGGTGAATCAGCGGACTTTGGTGTACTTTGACTGCGATTTTCATTACTCTTTGTACATCCGTCGCTGAGATATGACGAGAGAAGAAACTGCAGACCTCAGATATGATTGGCTGGCTGGGAAGCTGGCAGAAATATATAGTAATAGTGTGATTAAGCATAAATACTACATTTAGCAGAAATACTGTATTAAGCACAAATCCTATAAAAAGCAGAAATACTATATAAAGCACAAATCCTATAAAAAGCAGAAATACTATATTAAGCAATATAAAAATCCTATAAAAATGGTATAAAAAGCAAAAATACTGTAATATGATTTGGTAGAAAAACTATAATTAATCAGAAATACTATACTGGGTAGAAATACTATATTTAGCACAAATCTTATAAAATAGCAGAAATAGTATGATTCAGCACAATAGTAATAACTTAAACAGAAAAACTGGAAAAGCAAAATGGACAGCTGAAAAAATGCTGAACATGCTAAGGGTCCTTCAAATGTACTTGTTAAATGAAAAAAAAACTGAGCAAAAAAAGTGTAACAGTCACACAATCACAAATATGGAAACATATGGAAACACACATGCACAGAGAGACACACACAGGATCAAATTCAGTCAACCAGTCTAAATATATTGAATTTAAATCATACAATAAGATGCTCCCATAAAAACTCTGTCTCGCCCTCTCTTTCTCTCTCTCTGTCACACACACACACACACACACACACACACACACACACACACAGGGAGAGAGAAGTAAGTTTCTAGCTCAGTCAAGCAGCCTGGGAGCTGCTGAATTTAAATCCACCAATCAGAGAGGCTGTGCACTTTTTCCCGCCAAAACAGGTGCATGCAGCACAGAGAGACACAGGATTTTTGCAGTCTATTTCTCATAATGACGACTCCCCTCAAACAAATGACCATAATTTCCTAACTATAGGGGCTAGAACGGTCATTCTTACACCGTTTTGTTCAGAAGAGATGGGGGAATCTTAAAGTGTTGACAATGTATCATTAAAATATGAATTATTAAAGATATTTGACTTCTAATGCACCATAACTGAGTAGAGCAAAGCAAAAACTGCCTTGACTTGCCCTCAAACAACGCTTTCTAACTCTAAATCTATTTGGAGTATTGATATCATTCTTTCACCGTAAGAGACAGCAGGCTTTGGTGAACAATCATGGAAATTTTCAGGTCTCTGTGGAAATCCAACAAAAAGTTATGACGAGAGAAAAAAGTGGTTCATTTCCAGAGTTTGAAATCTGAAGAAATCTGAGCGAAGGACGAATTTCCTACGCTCAAACAAGTGTAACTCATCTCAGAACGGTAATAGGTGAGAAAAAAATTCTTGAATTGTGAGCGTCAGGAGTGTCTGAAGATATACTGGGACAAGCCTCATGTTTTAACTTCGCTTCGTTAAGGAGATATGACGATTCGAATATGCCTCTCATTACAGAAATCAAGCGGTGATTTTGAACAAACTCTCCATTGACTTTCTATGGAGAGTTTTCAGACTTTGTGTTGCTCTGAGGAGATTTGCCAAAATTCTATAAGTCTCACAACAATGATGGTGACATTTTCGGAAAGCCAGCAAAAATACCTACGTTTTGATGTATAATTTGTGGAAGTTGAGTGAAAATTGAGCAAGTAGCAAGAAGTTGTTCGGACATGAAGAGAAGACTGCGAAACCTACAGTGGCACACTGGAAGCCAAGTGCATAGCAACCATAACAACGCATGTATTTTGTGAAAAATCACAATTTTCCAACTCAAAACTTTAAGAGGCATAAAAATAAAACGGTAAAAGATTTGAAAAATCTGATTTATTCCTGAATAGCCCAATAATTTGAGAACATTTTAAAGTTTGAATGGTTGTTCTACGTGAAAGTAGGAAAAAGTAGTTAAGTTTCAAAAACAAGCAAAATTTAGCAGAATTGCAGAAGTTTCCCATTCATTTCAATGGGACAAATTAAAGGAAAAAAGTAGAATATTTTAAAAAGTATAACAGTAATAAACACCAAAAGATATAGCGATCATTAGCAGAAATAGCAGAATAGTTTAAAATTTGAACGGTGAAAATCGGCTGAAAATTGTGGAAGTAGTTAAGTGCCAAAAAAAGTGAAAAAGTGGCAACTAGAATAATAATAATAAAGTATAAAGAATAAAGAGAAACAGGAACTCAATAGTGTGGATGCTTAAAGCATCCACACAACTAGAAAAAATTTGCATTTCCTGCGAAAATGCTGTGTGGATGCCTTGACGCTGAAGCTGTCTGCTGAAAAGCTGAAAAAGATGAAAAGTTGCAAAAAGTTGTTGTGGAGAGACGGACAATTCTGCTGAAATGAGCAGAAGCTGCTGAGAATTGTGCTGATAACAGGTGAAAAGGGTGAAAGTTTTGCAGAAAAGAGGTGGATCAGCAGAATTTTTGCAGAAAAGAGGCAAAGGAGCAGAAACTTGCGCTGAAAAGAGATGAATCAGCAGAGTTTCTGCTCAAAAGAGTTGTCTTTTTTCTGAATACAGCCAAAAAAGCTGGAATTTGTGCTGAAAAGGGGTGAAAAAAATGAAAATTTTGCTGAAAAGGGGTGAAGAAGCTGAAGAAGCTAAAGTATACTAAATCAAAGTATTTGTGCCAAAACACAGTGTTTCTGCCATATTGTGGTACTACTACATTACAACATGAATACGGATTAAAGATGAAAGAAACTGGCAACAAATTCCTCCACTACAAAGCAGTCTGATACCACTTCTTTGCAGTGTTCACGTTTACTAAGGCACTACCCAAAAGGCGCCACAAGAGGGCACTCCAACACAAGAGATGAGGTGAATGAGCAGAATTTCTGCTGAAAAGAGGCAGAAGGTTCTGTATGTAGAAAAAGAAACACTGTTGAACCATGTGTGAAATAAATAATGAAATTAAATTCTGGTCTCAAGGCAGCTACTCATCTCACTGAGCTAAACTCATTCTCTCAAGAAGAGGAGGAGAGACCGACAATTCTGCTAAAATGAGCAGAAGCTGCTGAGAATTGTGCTGAGAAGAGGTGAAAAGGCTGAAAATTTTGCAGAAAAGAGGTAAATCAGCAGAATTTCTGCAGAAAAGAGGCAGAACAAAGGAGAAAACTGAAAACAAGTTTTGCCATGACCAGGATTTGAACCTGGCCCCTTCTTGTCTCAAGGCAGCTGCTCATCTCACTGAACCAAACTCTTCCTCTCAAAAACAAGAAATGGAGAAACTGACAATTTTGTTAAATGAGCAGAAGCTGCTGAGAATTGTGCTGATAAGAGGTGAAAAGGCTGAAAATTTTGCAGAAAAGAGGTGAATCAGCAGAGTTTCTGCTCAAAAGAGTTGTCTTTTTTCTGAATACAGCCAAAAAAGCTGGAATTTGTGCTGAAAAGGGGTGAAAAAAATGAAAATTTTGCTGAAAAGGGGTGAAGAAGCTAAAGTATACCAAATCAAAGTATTTGTGCCAAAACATAGTGTTTTTGCCATATTGTGGTACTACTACATTACAATATGAATACAGATTAAAGATGAAAAGAAACTGGCAACAAATTCCTCCACTACAAAGCAGTCTGATACCACTTCTTTGCAGTGTTCACGTTTACTAAGGCACTACCCAAAAGGCGCCACAAGAGGGCACTCCAACACAAGAGATGACCTATGTACACTGATGCACTTAGTAACAGTCAGCCTCCTTGAATTGGCAGAAATACTGTGATTTAGCAGTAATACTATAACATAACAGATATACTACCAGGCTCAAAGCAGCTACTCATCTCACTGACCCAAACACATTCTCACAGAGAAGAGGTGGACAGACTGACAATTCTGCTGAAATTAGCAGAAGCTGCTGAGAATTGTGCTGATAAGAGGTGAAAGAGCTGAAAATTTTGCAGAAAAGAGGTGAATCAGCAGAATTTCTGCAGAAAAGAGGCAAAGGAGCAGAAACTTGTGCTGAAAAGAGATGAATCAGCAGAGTTTCTGCTGAAAAGAGTTTTTTTTTTCTGAAAACAGCCCCAAAAAATGGAATTTGTGCTGAAAAGGGGTGAAAAAAATGAAAATTTTGCTGAAAAGGGGTGAAGAAGGTAAAGTATACCAAATCAAAGTATTTGTGCCAAAACATAGTGTTTCTGCCATATTGTGGTATTTGTGCCACAAAAGTTACTACATTACAACATGAATACGGATTAAAGATGAAAGAAACTGGCAACAAATTCCTCCACTACAAAGCAGTCTGATACCACTTCTTTGCAGTGTTCACGTTTACTAAGGCACTACCCAAAAGGCGCCACAAGAGGGCACTCCAACACAAGAGATGAGGTGAATGAGCAGAATTTCTGCTGAAAAGAGGCAGAAGGTTCTGTATGTAGAAAAAGAAACACTGTTGAACCATGTGTGAAATAAATAAAGAAATGAAATGAAAGAACAACCTGGTTCTGCTCATTTTCACCAATCAGAGGTACTGCTAAAAGTTGTATGGTGGTGAAAACAAAATATTGCCCTGAGATGGATTCGAACCTGGCCCTACCAGGCTCAAAGCAGCTACTCATCTCACTGACCCAAACACATTCTCACAGAGAAGAGGTGGACAGACTGACAATTCTGCTGAAATGAGCAGAAGCTGCTGAGAATTGTGCTGATAAGAGGTGAAAAGGCTGAAAATTTTGCAGAAAAGAGGTGAATCAGAAGAATTTCTGCAGAAAAGAGGCAAAGGAGCAGAAACGTGCGCTGAAAAGAGATGAATCAGCAGAGTTTCTGCTGAAAAGAGTTTTTTTTTTCTGAAAACAGCCCCAAAAAATGGAATTTGTGCTGAAAAGGGGTGAAAAAAATGAAAATTTTGCTGAAAAGGGGTGAAGAAGGTAAAGTATACCAAATCAAAGTATTTGTGCCAAAACATAGTGTTTCTGCCATATTGTGGTATTTGTGCCACAAAAGTTACTACATTACAACATGAATACGGATTAAAGATGAAAGAAACTGGCAACAAATTCCTCCACTACAAAGCAGTCTGATACCACTTCTTTGCAGTGTTCATGTTTACTAAGGCACTACCCAAAAGGCGCCACAAGAGGGCACTCCAACACAAGAGATGAGGTGAATGAGCAGAATTTCTGCTGAAAAGAGGCAGAAGGTTCTGTATGTAGAAAAAGAAACACTGTTGAACCATGTGTGAAATAAATAAAGAAATGAAATGAAAGAACAACCTGGTTCTGCTCAAATTCACCAATCGGAGGTACTGCCTCAGTCTGCTTCATCAGGCTGTGTATTTGTTTCTGCCATGGAGCGGTCCATGGAGAGGTCCATATTAGAAAAGCTGCTAAAATCATAAAACTTTGCAGAATTGTAATAAATTAGCAATATAAATTACAGGTCTGTGATAGTGTATAAATTTGTAGTGAAAAAAAAACGTGGACCAAGGTGGGATTGAACCCACGACCTTTGAGCTGCAGAGCCGTGTCATTACTGATTGCGCCACCTGGAAAGGGGGCGGCGGTCTGAAAGACAGATACTTGGGCAGTCAGAAAATAGATCGCGGTGAGAGGCGAAAAACGCCGTTTTTTGGAGTTACAAAACGTCGTGTAACTCAAAAACTAGGAGGGCTAGCAGCATAATTCTTGTACTGGGTGAATCAGCGGACTTTGGTGTATTTTGACTGCGATTTTCATAGCTCGTTCTACCTCTGTCGCGGAGCTATGACGAGAGAAGAAACGGCTTCATTTCCAGAGTTAGAAGACTGAGAGGAGGACAGATTTCCACCCCTCAAACAAACGTAATTCATTGCTCAACGGTAAGATGAATGTAAAAACTGCTTCCACTGTGAGTGTCAGCAGTGTCTGAAGATATATTGGCACAAGCCTTATGTCCTAACTTTGCTTTGTTAAAGAGATATGGCGATTTGAAAATGCCTCCCGTTACAGAATTTCAGCTCTGAATTTCAAAACCTCCCCATAGACTTTGAATGGGGAGTTGTCAGACCTTGTGTCACTCCGAGACAAATTGCGAAAAAACGGTAAATCTCACAATAAAGATAGTGACATTTTCTGAAAGCCAGCAAAAATACCTACGTTTTGATGTATAATTTGTGGGGGTTGAGTGGAAATTGAGGGAGTAGCAAGAAGTTGTTTAGACATGAAGAGAAAATTCAGAACGGACCAGCACTCACTCTGACTTAATTGCATAGCAACCATAGCAACGCATGTATTTTCTGAAAAATCACAATTTTGCAACTGAAAACTTAAAGAGAGATAAGATTAAAACGGTAGAAGATCTGAAAAAGCTGAATCAGACAGGAATAGCCCAATAATCTGAGAACATTTTAAAGTTTGAATGGAGTTTCTAGGTGAAAGCATGAGAACGTAGTTAAGTTTCAAAGACAAGCAAGTTTTAGCAGAATTGTGGAAGTTTCCCATTCATTTCAATGGGACAAATTAAAGGAAAAAAGTGTAATATTTTAAAAAGTATAAGAGTAATGAACACCAAAAGTCATAGCTGGAATTAGCAGAAAGAGCAGAACAGTTTAGAGTTTGAACTGAGAAAATCGGCTGAAAACTGGAGGAGTAGTTAAGTGCCGAAAAACGTACGGAAGCAACAGGAATAATAAAGAATAAAGAGAAACAGGAAAACAATTGTGTGGAAGCCCTTTAGGGCATCCACACAATAATAATAAAGAATAAAGAGAAACAGGAAAACAATAGTGTGGATGCCTTAAAGCATCCACACAATAAAGAATAAAGAGAAACAGGAACTCAATAGTGTGGATGCATAAAGCATCCACACAATAATAATAAGAACTAGAAAAATTTGCATTTCCTGCGAAAATGCTGTGTGGATGCCTTAACGCTGAAGCTGTCTGCTGAAAAGCTGAAAAAGATGAAAAGTTGCAAAAAGTTGTATGGTGGTGAAAAAAAAAATGTCACCCTGAGCAGGATTCGAACCTGGCCCTCCTGGGCACAAGGCGGCTACTCATCTCACTGTCTCAAATTCACTCTCACAAGGTAAGAGATGGAGAGACTGACAATTATGGTGAAATGAGCAGAAACTGCTGAGAATTGTGCTGATAAGAGGCGAAAAGGCTGAAAAGAGGTGAATCAGCAGAATTTCTGCAGAAAAGAGGCAAAGAAGCAGAAATTTGCGCTGAAAAGAGATGAATCAGCAGAGTTTCTGCTGGAAAGAGTTTTTTTTTTCTGAAAACAGCCAAAAAAGTTGGAATTTGTGCTGAAAAGGGGTGAAAAAAATTGAAAATTTTGCTGAAAAGGGGTGAAGAAGCTAAAGTATACCAAATCAAAGTATTTGTGCCAAAACATAGTGTTTCTGCCATATTGTGGTACTACTACATTACAACATGAATACGGATTAAAGATGAAAGAAACTAGCAACAAATTCCTCCACTACAAACCAGTCTGATACCACTTCTTTGCAGTGTTCATGTTTACTAAGGCACTACCCAAAAGGCGCCACAAGAGGGCACTCCAACACAAGAGATGAGGTGAATGAGCAGAATTTCTGCTGAAAAGAGGCAGAAGGTTCTGTATGTAGAAAAAGAAACACTGTTGAACCATGTGTGAAATAAATAAAGAAATGAAATGAAAGAACAACCTGGTTCTGCTCAAATTCACCAGTCAGAGGTACTGCCTCTGTCTGCTTCATCAGGCTGTGTACTTGTTTCTGCCATGGAGCGTTAACAAGAATCTGAGGTCCATATTAGAAAAGCTGCTAAAATCATAAAACTTTGCAGAATTGTAATAAATTAGCAATATAAATTACAGGTCTGTGATAGTGTATAAATTTGTAGTGAAAAAAAACAAAACGTGGACCAAGGTGGGATTGAACCCACGACCTTTGAGCTGCAGAGCCGTGTCATTACTGATTGCGCCACCTGGAAAGGGGGTGGCGGTCTGAAAGACAGATACTTGGGCAGTCAGAAAATAGATCGTGGTGAGAGGCGAAAAACGCCGTTTTTTGGAGTTACAAAACGTCATGTAACTCAAAAACTAGGTGGGATAGAAGCATAATTCTTGTACTGCGTGAATCAGCGGACTTTGGTGTATTTTGACTGCGATTTTCATAGCTCGTTCTACCTCTGTCGCGGAGATATGACGAGAGAAGAAACGGCTTCATTTCCAGAGTTTGAAGACTGAGAGGAGGACAGATTTCCACCCCTCAAACAAACGTAATTCATTGCTTAACGGTAAGATAATTGTAAAAACTGCTTCCACTGTGAGTGTCAGCAGTGTCTGAAGATATATTGGCACAAGCCTCATGTCCTAACTTTGCTCTGTTAAGGAGATATGGCGATTTTAAAATGCCTCCCGTTACAGAATTTCAGCTCTGAATTTCAAAACCTCCCCATAGACTTTGAATGGGGAGTATCCAGACCATGTGTCATTTCGAGGCAAATTGCGAAAAAACGGTAAATCTCACAATAAAGATAGTGACATTGTGTGAAAGCCAGCAAAAATACCTACGTTTTGATGTATAGTTTATGGGGGTTGAGTGAAAATTGAGTGAGCAGCAAGAAGTTGTTCGGACATGAAGAGAAGTTTCAGAAAGGACCAGTGCTCACTCTGAGTTAATTGCACAGAATTGTGGAAGTTACCCATTCATTTCAATGGGACAAATTAAAGGAAAAAAGTGTAATATTTTAAAAAGTATAACAGTAATAAACACCAAAAGTCATAGCAGTCATTAGCAGAAAGAGCAGAACAGTTTAGAGTTTGAACGGAGAAAATCGGCTGAAAACTGAAAGAGTAGTTAAGTGCCAAAAAATGGAGCAACTAGAAGAATAAAGATAAAGAATAAAGAGAAACAGGAACACAATAGTGTGGAAGCCCTTTAGGGCATCCACACAATAAAGTAGAATAAAGAATAAAGAGAAACAGGAACTCAATAGTGTGGATGCCTCCAGCATCCACACAATAAGAATAATAAATCCGACGAATAGTAATATGTGTGCCTCTTGGCATAGGCACACATAATAACTAGAAAGCGAAAATTTCAGAAGAAATTTTATGTGTGCCTATGCCGCTGCTAATCACTGTAGTTGCCATTCATACGGCTACAGAGAGCAAAACTCAGAAGAGCAGCCATTCTCCACCATGAACTATGGTAAAAACAAACACCGCTCACGCTTCACAGATAACAGCTTACAGTTTTGTGTAAAGATGAAGTTACTTCGTACAGCGCCGATTTGCAGACGCTGTGCACACAGGTTCATGAGCAGAAGTCCCATTGTACCACGGCAGATCCGACAATGTTTGCATGAACACGCTTTGAAGCATTACGTTATGGACCACTTTTCACACATGGTTGGTGTACCCAAACAGCCGGCTGTAGCTTTTCAACTCACAGCCCGACACACACCCAAAAAACAGCCGAGAGAGCACAGACTACGCCCGAGAGGCGTGATTGCAGGTGCCGCTCAGGTGGGTCCACCTCCCCTGCAGCGGCACTGCAGACCACGCCCCGCCACACACATCAAACACGTAAAATAAATATTTATGCACTTTTGCATTCGCTTTTTGTTTTTTGTTATTTTTACACAGTGTTCTGAATGATGAACAATGGTCTACAGCCAATCTTGTGTATTATTATACAAACTTTGGTTGTAAGATTCAGATAACTATTTAATAAAAGCTAAATATTTTATATGAGAGTAAGAAAGAAAAGTATATCTTTGTGTCCACCTTTCTCTGTTAATGCCCTACCTGGCCCCCTGGCAAAAGCTTTGCTAGATCCGCCCCTGCACAGTTACCAGCTGTCAGCTACACAAAAAAAGGAGCTTGGTGTATATTTGTCTGTCAGAAACAGTTCATAACTTCCCTTCAACTCATTCATGTCACCTAAGGGTAAACCTGTTTCTCCATCACCAGTTCAGCTCTGATGATTCAGTAAGGACATCTCCTGATTTCATCTTCATGCTCCAGCAAACATCAGCTGATACTAGAAATTAAAATCAAAAGAATTCTAACAACAGCTGATCAAGCTTAAACGTGCTGCTGTTGTTTAGCGCGATAAACAAACAAGAGAGAAAAGCCGATCATTGATCAGTTTCATGACTGAAGTTTCAACAGGCGAGAGAATGACAGGGGAGGCTGTCATAAAGTTCAACATCGGTAACTTAGCGCGCACACAGCTGTATACAAACTCCGTAGTGCTAGCTAGCACGCAGTACGAGTTATTGTAAGTGATTGAAAAAGTCAGCACAACGAAAATAAACTACACCTAAACTCGGTTTATATCTGACCCAAATAGAGTGCAGGTCATAACTTCTTACCTGAAATTCAGTTCACCTCACGCTCCTGCCTTCGCTTTCCCTGATCCACGATTGACCTCCGCGTTAGCAAACACCGGACGATCGGCGGTAGCCTCACCGCCTTGTATGTCTCGTTCGCGGCATGTCCTTTCTGTCACACACCGGTGGATAGCTGCCCTCTGTTGTAGCTCCACCACCAAACAACTCAGTTATTTTTTCCACATCGACCAGCATCATCGGCCCATATAAACGAAAATAAGTCCAGCTAAGACACAGACCCTTGCCGAGCGATCGGGCGATTAAACAAATTTTAGCCACCTCACTATCAGCCAAGCCTGGGTGGTTTTTCACGAAGGGTCGCTAACCGCGCTAGCTAGCTAAGCTAGCGGCGCTAGCTAGCTAGCCAGCCGGCTATCAGCAACACGTAAGAGAACTGTTGCTAAATAAACTACACCTAAACTCGGTTTATATCTGACCCAAATAGAGTGCAGGTCATAACTTCTTACCTGAAATTCAGTTCACCTCACGCTCCTGCCTTTGCTTTCCCTGATCCACGATTGACCTCCGCGTTAGCAAACACCGGACGATCGGCGGTAGCCTCACCGCCTTGTATGTCTCGTTCGCGGCATGTCCTTTCTGTCACACACCGGTGGATAGCTGCCCTCTGTTGTAGCTCCACCACCAAACAACTCAGTTATTTTTTCCACATCGACCAGCATCATCGGCCCATATAAACGAAAAATAAGTCCAGCTAAGACACAGACCCTTGCCGAGCGATCGGGCGATTAAACAAATTTTAGCCACCTCACTATCAGCCAAGCCTGGGTGGTTTTTCACGAAGGGGCGCTAGCTAGCTAAGCTAGCGGCGCTAGCTAGCTAGCCAGCTATCAGCAACACTTAAGAGAATTGTCGCTAATATGGGATGTCTTGATAAAACGAGCAGATATTTGAAGTTTACACACCTACATTCTCGCCTGAAAATATCTTAAAAGTGTATTTTGTGACCTAGAAACACGAATAAAAGACATATAAAACGAAGTGGTGTCCGCCATTGTTTGACTCGGTAGAGGCATGCTATGAATTGTGGGATATGTAGTTTTCACCAAGCATGGCACCCTTTAGGCCGTACTACTCCCGGTATACCACTAGAGAGAGCCAACACACCACAAATGAAGTCTGTTTCTATGGTGCCAAAAGCAGAATCTTTCTCAGGAGCCTAGAAATTGGCCTAAATTTGCACTAAAATCTAAATATTTCAAAAACTATAAAAGTTATAAACACCAAAAGTCACACCATACTAGCCCAGCTCCAGCCGCACAAAATGATGTAACATATGTACCGCTATTGTCAAAACTGTTTGGCAGAGGAGCGCGGGAAAATTTTCACTAAAATATTAATATTTAAAAAACTATAATAGTCATAAACACCAAAAGTCATAGCACACCATTCCAGATCCAGCCGCACAAAATGAGGTAACATATATGAAGCTTTTCTCAAAACTGCGGGGCGTGATACGTGCCGAAATTTAGGCGGAAGATGGAGAATAATAATAATAATAACTAGAAAGCGAAAATTTCAGAAGAAATTTTATGTGTGCCTATGCCGCTGCTAATCACTGTAGTTGCCATTCATACGGCTACAGAGAGCAAAACTCAGAAGAGCAGCCATTCTCCACCATGAACTATGGTAAAAACAAACACCGCTCACGCTTCACAGATAACAGCTTACAGTTTTGTGTAAAGATGAAGTTACTTCGTACAGCGCCGATTTGCAGACGCTGTGCACACAGGTTCATGAGCAGAAGTCCCATTGTACCACGGCAGACCCGACAATGTTTGCATGAACACGCTTTGAAGCATTACATTATGGACCACTTTTCACACATGCATTCACTTTTTGTTTTTTGTTATTTTTACACAGTGTTCTGAATGATGAACAATGGTCTACAGCCAATCTTGTGTATTATTATACAAACTTTGGTTGTGAGATTCAGATAACTATTTAATAAAAGCTAAATATTTTATATGAGAGTAAGAAAGAAAAGTATATCTTTATGTCCACCTTCCTCTGTTAATGCCCTACCTGGCCCCCTGGCAAAAACTTTGCTAGATCCGCCCCTGCACAGTTACCAGCTGTCAGCTACACAAAAAAAGGAGCTTGGTGTTTACAGGGAGTGCAGAATTATTAGGCAAATGAGTATTTTGTCCACATCATCCTCTTCATGCATGTTGTCTTACTCCAAGCTGTATAGGCTCGAAAGCCTACTACCAATTAAGCATATTAGGTGATGTGCATCTCTGTAATGAGAAGGGGTGTGGTCTAATGACATCAACACCCTATATCAGGTGTGCATAATTATTAGGCAACTTCCTTTCCTTTGGCAAAATGGGTCAAAAGAAGGACTTGACAGGCTCAGAAAAGTCAAAAATAGTGAGATATCTTGCAGAGGGATGCAGCAGTCTTAAAATTGCAAAGCTTCTGAAGCGTGATCATCGAACAATCAAGCGTTTCATTCAAAATAGTCAACAGGGTCGCAAGAAGCGTGTGGAAAAACCAAGGCGCAAAATAACTGCCCATGAACTGAGAAAAGTCAAGCGTGCAGCTGCCAAGATGCCACTTGCCACCAGTTTGGCCATATTTCAGAGCTGCAACATCACTGGAGTGCCCAAAAGCACAAGGTGTGCAATACTCAGAGACATGGCCAAGGTAAGAAAGGCTGAAAGACGACCACCACTGAACAAGACACACAAGCTGAAACGTCAAGACTGGGCCAAGAAATATCTCAAGACTGATTTTTCTAAGGTTTTATGGACTGATGAAATGAGAGTGAGTCTTGATGGGCCAGATGGATGGGCCCGTGGCTGGATTGGTAAAGGGCAGAGAGCTCCAGTCCGACTCAGACGCCAGCAAGGTGGAGGTGGAGTACTGGTTTGGGCCGGTATCATCAAAGATGAGCTTGTGGGGCCTTTTCGGGTTGAGGATGGAGTCACGCTCAACTCCCAGTCCTACTGCCAGTTTCTGGAAGACACCTTCTTCAAGCAGTGGTACAGGAAGAAGTCTGCATCCTTCAAGAAAAACATGATTTTCATGCAGGACAATGCTCCATCACATGCGTCCAAGTACTCCACAGCGTGGCTGGCAAGAAAGGGTATAAAAGAAGAAAAACTAATGACATGGCCTCCTTGTTCACCTGATCTGAACCCCATTGAGAACCTGTGGTCCATCATCAAATGTGAGATTTACAAGGAGGGAAAACAGTACACCTCTCTGAACAGTGTCTGGGAGGCTGTGGTTGCTGCTGCACGCAATGTTGATGGTGAACAGATCAAAACACTGACAGAATCCATGGATGGCAGGCTTTTGAGCGTCCTTGCAAAGAAAGGTGGTTATATTGGTCGCTGATTTGTTTTTGTTTTGTTTTTGAATGTCAGAAATGTATATTTGTGAATGTGGAGATGTTATATTGGTTTCACTGGTAAAAATAAATAATTGAAATGGGTATATATTTGTTTTTTGTTAAGTTGCCTAATAATTATGCACAGGAAGTGTCACCTGCACACACAGATATCCCCCTAAAATAGCTAAAACTATAAACTACTTCCAAAAACATTCAGCTTTGATATTAATGAGTTTTTTGGGTTCATTGAGAACATGGTTGTTGTTCAATAATAAAATTATTCCTCAAAAATACAACTTGCCTAATAATTCTGCACTCCCTGTATGAGAGTAAGAAAGAAAAGTATATCTTTGTGTCCACCTTTCTCTGTTAATGCCCTACCTGGCCCCCTGGCAAAAGCTTTGCTAGATCCGCCCCTGCACAGTTACCAGCTGTCAGCTACACAAAAAAATGAGCTTGGTGTTTGTCTCTCAGAAACAGTTCATAACTTCCCTTCAACTCATTCATGTCACCTAAGGGTAAACCTGTTTCTCCATCACCTGTTCAGCTCTGATGATTCAGTAAGGATATCTGGTTTGGAACAGCCGTTTTTACAGCTGTGGCTGCAGCAAACATCAGCTGATACTAGAAATTAAAAGCAAATGAATTCTAACAACAGCTGATCAAGCTTAAACGTGCTGCTGTTGTTTAGCGCGATAAACAAACAAGAGAGAAAAGCCGATCATTGATCAGTTTCATGACTGAAGTTTCAACAGGCGAGAGAATGACAGGGGAGGCTTCGTAACGACAGAATAAATCGTAATATTTTCTCTGAATGTGGCACGATTCCGTTTGTACGGCAACTCTACGAACTAACCATTATGAATAAAATAAAGTCCAACGTCAGTAACTTAGCGCGCACACAGCTGTATATAAACTCCCGTCGTGCTAGCTAGCACGCAGTACGATTGTAAAAAGTCAGCACAACGAAAATAAACTACACCTAAACTCTGTTTATATCTGACCCAAATAGAGTGCAGTTCATAACTTCTTACCTGAAATTCAGTTCACCTCACGCTCCTGCCTTCGCTTTCCCTGATCCATGATTGACCACCGCGTTAGCAATCGCCTGCCCGGCCTCATATGTCTCGTTGGCGGCATGTCCTTTCTGTCACACACCGGTGGGTAGCTGCCCTCTGTTGTAGCTCCACCACCAAACAACTCAGTTATTTTTTCCACATCCAGCTGTAACTCCGATTCTATGCGAGCATTTGCGAGAGACCAGGGAGGTGAAACGACAGAGAGAGTCCCCTCGCTATCCATTTGCAGCCAAGTGCGGCAGCTAGCTAGGTAGCCAGCTAGGTAGCCGGCTAGCTGTCAGGCAGGACCGACGTAGTCAGAGCACTGTCGCTAAATATGGGATGTCTTGATAAAACAAGCAGATATTTGAAGTTTACACACCTACATTCTCGCCTGAAAATATCTTAAAAGCTTATTTTGTGACCTAGAAACACGAATAAAAGACATATAAAACGAAGTGGTGGCCGCCATTGTTCACTCTGTAGAGGCGTGCTATGAATTGTGGGATATTGAGTTTTCCACCAAGCATTACCGTAACTTTTGAATGATTTGCGCAACCTTAAAAATTCCAAGGGCTCCTGAAAGCAGCGACGCTGTGCGCACCGTTGAAATTGTCATCATTACGGTAATCCAAATAAGGGTACACAGGCTGTACCACTCCCGGCATACCACTAGAGAGAGCCAAGACACCACAAATGAAGTCTGTTTATTTGGCGCCAAAAGCTGAATTGGCCTAAATTTGCACTAAAATATTAATATTTAAAAAACTATAAAAGTTATAAACACCAAAAGTCATAACATAATAGTCCAGCTCCAGCCGCACAAAATGATCTAACATATGTAACCCTAATGTCAAAACTGTTTGGCAGAGGAGCGCGGGAAAATTTTCACTAAAATATTAATATTTAAAAAACTATAAAATTCATAAACACCAAAAGTCATAGCACACCATTCCAGATCCGGCCGCACAAAATGAGGTAACATATATGAAGCTTGTCTCAAAACTGCGAGGCGAGATTCGCTGCAAAATTTCAGGCGGAAACTGGAGAATAATAATAATAACTAGAAAGCGAAAATTTCAGAAGAAATTTTATGTGTGCCTATGCCGCTGCTAATCAGTGTAGTTTGCCATTCATACGGCTACAGAGAGCAAAACTCAGCAGAGCAGCCATTCTCCACCATGAATTATGATAAAAACAAACACCGCTCGCGCCTCACAGATGACAGCTTACAGTTTTGGGTAAAGATGAGGTGACTTCGTACAGCCCCGATTTGCAGACGCTGTGCACAGAGGTTCATGAGCAGAAGTCCCATTGTATCACGGCAGACCCCGACAATGTTTGCATGAACATGCTTTGAAGCATTACGTTATGGACCACTTTTCACACATGGTTGGTGTACCCACACAGGCAGCCGTAGCTTTTCAACTCATAGCCCAACACACACCCAAAAACAGCCAAGAGAGCACAGACTTTACACCCGTGGGTCCACCTCCCCTGCAGCGGCACTGCAGACCACGCCCCGACACACATCAAACACATAAAATAAATATGTATGCACTTTCGCATTCACTTTTTGTTTTTTGTTATTTTTACATAGTGTTCTGAATGATGAACAATGGTCTACAGCCAATCTTGTGTATTATTATACAAACTTTGGTTGTAAGATTCAGATAACTATTTAATAAAAGCTAAATATTTTATACAGGGAGTGCAGAATTATTAGGCAAATGAGTATTTTGTCCACATCATCCTCTTCATGCATGTTGTCTTACTCCAAGCTGTATAGGCTCGAAAGCCTACTACCAATTAAGCATATTAGGTGATGTGCATCTCTGTAATGAGAAGGGGTATGGTCTAATGACATCAACACCCTATATCAGGTGTGCATAATTATTAGGCAACTTCCTTTCCTTTGGCAAAATGGGTCAAAAGAAGGACTTGACAGGCTCAGAAAAGTCAAAAATAGTGAGATATCTTGCAGAGGCATGCAGCAGTCTTAAAATCGCAAAGCTTCTGAAGCGTGATCATCGAACAATCAAGCGTTTCATTCAAAATAGTCAACAGGGTCGCAAGAAGCGTGTGGAAAAACCAAGGCGCAAAATAACTGCCCATGAACTGAGAAAAGTCAAGCGTGCAGCTGCCAAGATGCCACTTGCCACCAGTTTGGCCATATTTCAGAGCTGCAACATCACTGGAGTGCCCAAAAGCACAAGGTGTGCAATACTCAGAGACATGGCCAAGGTAAGAAAGGCTGAAAGACGACCACCACTGAACAAGACACACAAGCTGAAACGTCAAGACTGGGCCAAGAAATATCTCAAGACTGATTTTTCTAAGGTTTTATGGACTGATGAAATGAGAGTGAGTCTTGATGGGCCAGATGGATGGGCCCGTGGCTGGATTGGTAAAGGGCAGAGAGCTCCAGTCCGACTCAGACGCCAGCAAGGTGGAGGTGGAGTACTGGTTTGGGCTGGTATCATCAAAGGTGAGCTTGTGGGGCCTTTTCGGGTTGAGGATGGCGTCAAGCTCAACTCCCAGTCCTACTGCAAGTTTCTGGAAGACACCTTCTTCAAGCAGTGGTACAGGAAAAAGTCTGCATCCTTCAAGAAAAACATGATTTTCATGCAGGACAATGCTCCATCACACGCGTCCAAGTACTCCACAGCGTGGCTGGCAAGAAAGGGTTTAAAAGAAGAAAAACTAATGACATGGCCTCCTTGTTCACCTGATCTGAACCCCATTGAGAACCTGTGGTCCATCATCAAATGTGAGATTTACAAGGAGGGAAAACAGTACACCTCTCTGAACAGTGTCTGGGAGGCTGTGGTTGCTGCTGCACGCAATGTTGATGGTGAACAGATCAAAACACTGACAGAATCCATGGATGGCAGGCTTTTGAGTGTCCTTGCAAAGAAAGGTGGCTATATTGGTCGCTGATTTGTTTTTGTTTTGTTTTTGAATGTCAGAAATGTATATTTGTGAATGTGGAGATGTTATATTGGTTTCACTGGTAAAAATAAATAATTGAAATGGGTATATATTTGTTTTTTGTTAAGTTGCCTAATAATTATGCACAGTAATAGTCACCTGCACACACAGATATCCCCCTAAAATAGCTAAAACTAAACACAAACTAAAACTACTTCCGAAAACATTCAGCTTTGATATTAATGTGTTTTTTTGGGTTCATTGAGAACATGGTTGTTGTTCAATAATAAAATTATTCCTCAAAAATACAACTTGCCTAATAATTCTGCACTCCCTGTATGAGAGTAAGAAAGAAAAGTATATCTTTGTGTCCACCTTTCTCTGTTAATGCCCTACCTGGCCCCCTGGCAAAAGCTTTGCTAGATCCGCCCCTGCACAGTTACCAGCTGTCAGCTAAATAAAAAAAGGAGCTTGGTGTTTATTTCTCTCAGAAACAGTTCATAACTTCCCTTCAACTCATTCATGTCACCTAAAAAAAGGTAAACCTGTTTCTCCATCACCAGTTCAGCTCTGATGATTCAGTAAGGTCATCTCCTGGTTTCGACCAGCCGCTTCTACAGCTGTGGCTCCAGCAAACATCAGCTGATACTAGAAATTAAAATCAAATGAATTCTAACAACAGCTGATCAAGCTTAAACGTGCTGCTGTTGTTTAGCGCGATAAACAAACAAGAGAGAAAAGCCGATCATTGATCAGTTTCATGACTGAAGTTTGAACAGGCGAGAGAATGACAGGGGAGGCTGTCATAAACTCCATCGTGCTAGCTACCACGCAGTACGAGTTATTATAACTGATTGTAAAAAGTCAGCACAACAAAATAAACTACACCTAACTCGGTTTATATCTGACCCAAATAGAGTGCAGGTCATAACTTCTTACCTGAAATTCAGTTCACCTCACGCTCCGACCGGCAGCCGCCTACTTCTCCTGCCTTCGGTTTCCCTGATCCACGATCTACCACCGGTCGATCGGCGGTCGCCTCGCCGCCTGTTCCCCGCATGTTCTTTCTGACACACACCGGTGGATAGCTGCCCTCGGTTGTAGCTCCGCGTCAGCGACTACCAAACAACTCAGTTATTTTTTCCACATCGACCAGCATCTGGACAATCCACCGCCTTTCACTGTTTGTACCGTTACAAAAAAAAAACCCTCATCGGCTCATAAAAACGAAAAATAAGTCCAGCTATGACCCTGAGTCAAAAAGACAGCCAGCTCGGGTTAGCTAGCTACCTGTCTAGCTCTTTGCAGGCACCGAAAACATCAGAGCTAATATGGGATGTCTTGGTAACACGAGCAGATATTTGAAGTTTACATCTGGCCAATCCACCACCTTTCACTGTTTATACCGTTACTAAAATGAATAAATAAATAAATCATCGGTCCATATAAACAAAAAATAAGTCCAGCTAAAACACATACTGTCGGCGAGCGACCGGGTGCTGACACGAGTTTCACCCGCCTCAATATAAGCCAAGCCTGGGTGCTTTTTCACGAAGGGTCGCTAGCGGTGCTAGCTAACTATGCTAGCGGCGCTAGCTAGCTAGCCGGCTATCAGCAACACATAAGAGAACTGCTGCTAAATAAACTACACCTAAACTCGGTTTATATCTGACCCAAATAGAGTGCAGGTCATAACTTCTTACCTGAAATTCAGTTCACCTCACGCTCCTGCCTTCGCTTTCCCTGATCCACGATTGACCTCCGCGTTAGCAAACACCGGTCGATCGGCGGTCGCGGCATGTCCTTTCTGTCATACACCGGTGGATAGCTGCCCACTGTTGTAGCTCGGCGTTATAGCACCACCAAACAACTCAGTTATTTTTTCCACATCCAGCTGTAACTCCGATTCTGTGCGAGCATTTGCGAGAGACCGGGGAGGTGAAACGACAGAGAGAGTCCCCTCGCTATCCATTTGCAGCCAAGTGCGGCAGCTAGCTAGGTAGCCGGCTAGCTGTCAGGCAGGACCGACGTCGTCAGAGCACTGTCGCTAAATATGGGATGTCTTGATAAAACAAGCAGATATTTGAAGTTTACACACCTACATTCTCGCCTGAAAATATCTTAAAAGTTTATTTTGTGACCTAGAAACACGAATAAAAGACATATAAAACGAAGTGGTGGCCGCCATTGTTCACTCTGTAGAGGCGTGCTATGAATTGTGGGATATGGAGTTTTCAACACAAGGATAAATCTTTTCGGCTGTACTACTCCGGTATACCACTAGAGAGAGCCAAGACACCACAAATGAAGTCTGTTTATTTGGCGCCAAAAGATGAATTGGCCTAAATTTGTACTAAAATATTAATATTTAAAAAACTATAAAAGTCATAAACACCAAAAGTCACAACATAATAGTCCAGCTCCAGCCGCACAAAATGATCTAACATATGTAATCCTAATGTCAAAACTGTTTGGCAGAGGAGCGCGGGAAAATTTTCACTAAATATTAATATTTTAAAAACTATAAAATTCATAAACACCAAAATCATAGCACACCATTCCAGATCCGGCCGCACAAAATGAGGTAACATATATGAAGCTTGTCTCAAAACTGCGGGGCGTGATACGTGCCGAAATTTAGGCGGAAGATGAGAATAATAATAATAATAACTAGAAAGCGAAAATTTCAGAAGAATTTTATGTGTGCCTATGCCGCTGCTAATCAGTGTAGTTTGCCATTCATACGGCTACAGAGAGCAAAACTCAGCAGAGCAGCCATTCTCCACCATGAATTATGATAAAAACAAACACCGCTCGCGCTCACAGATGACAGCTTACAGTTTTGGGTAAAGATGAGGTGACTTCGTACAGCCCCGATTTGCAGACGCTGTGCACAGAGGTTCATGAGCAGAAGTCCCATTGTATCACGGCAGACCCGACAATGTTTGCATGAACATGCTTTGAAGCATTACGTTATGGACCACTTTCACACATGGTTGGTGTACCCACACAGGCAGCCGTAGCTTTTCAACTCATAGCCCAACACACACCCAAAAACAGCCAAGAGAGCACAGACTTTACACCCGTGGGTCCACCTCCCCTGCAGCGGCACTGCAGACCACGTCCCGACACACATCAAACACATAAAATAAATATGTATGCACTTTCGCATTCACTTTTTGTTTTTTGTTATTTTTACATAGTGTTCTGAATGATGAACAATGGTCTACAGCCAATCTTGTGTATTATTATACAACTTTGGTTGTAAGATTCAGATAACTATTTAATAAAAGCTAAATATTTTATACAGGGAGTGCAGAAATATTAGGCAAATGAGTATTTTGTCCACATCATCCTCTTCATGCATGTTGTCTTACTCCAAGCTGTATAGGCTCGAAAGCCTACTACCAATTAAGCATATTAGGTGATGTGCATCTCTGTAATGAGAAGGGTATGGTCTAATGACATCAACACCCTATATCAGGTGTGCATAATTATTAGCAACTTCCTTTCCTTTGGCAAAATGGGTCAAAAGAAGGACTTGACAGGCTCAGAAAAGTCAAAATAGTGAGATATCTTGCAGAGGCATGCAGCAGTCTTAAATCGCAAAGCTTCTGAAGCGTGATCATCGACAATCAAGCGTTTCATTCAAAATAGTCACAGGGTCGCAAGAAGCGTGTGGAAAAACCAAGGTGCAAAATAACTGCCCATGAACTGAGAAAATCAAGCGTGCAGCTGCCAAGATGCACTTGCCACCAGTTTGGCCATATTTCAGAGCTGCAACATCACTGGAGTGCCCAAAGCACAAGGTGTGCAATACTCAGAGACATGGCCAAGGTAAGAAAGGCTGAAAGACGACCACCACTGAACAAGACACACAAGCTGAAACGTCAAGACTGGGCCAAGAAATATCTCAAGACTGATTTTTCTAAGGTTTTATGGACTGATGAATGAGAGTGAGTCTTGATGGGCCAGATGGATGGGCCCGTGGCTGGATTGGTAAAGGGCAGAGAGCTCCAGTCCCACTCAGACGCCAGCAAGGTGGAGGTGGAGTACTGGTTGGGCTGGTATCATCAAAGGTGAGCTTGTGGGGCCTTTTCGGGTTGAGGATGGCGTCAAGCTCAACTCCCAGTCCTACTGCAAGTTTCTGGAAGACACCTTCTTCAAGCAGTGGTACAGGAAGAAGTCTGCATCCTTCAGAAAACATGATTTCATGCAGGACAATGCTCCATCACACGCGTCCAAGTACTCCACAGCGTGGCTGGCAAGAAAGGGTTTAAAAGAAGAAAACTAATGACATGGCCTCCTTGTTCACCTGATCTGAACCCCATTGAGAACCTGTGGTCCATCATCAAATGTGAGATTTACAAGGAGGGAAAACAGTACACCTCTCTGAACAGTGTCTGGGAGGCTGTGGTTGCTGCTGCAGCAATGTTGATGGTGAACAGATCAAAACACTGACAGAATCCATGGATGGCAGGCTTTTGAGTGTCCTTGCAAAGAAAGGTGGCTATATGGTCGCTGATTTGTTTTTGTTTTGTTTTTGAATGTCAGAAATGTATATTTGTGAATGTGGAGATGTTATATTGGTTTCATGGTAAAATAATAATTGAAATGGGTATATATTTGTTTTTTGTTAAGTTGCCTAATAATTATGCACAGTAATAGTCACCTGCACACACAGATATCCCCCTAAAATAGCTAAAACTAAACACAAACTAAAACTACTTCCCGAAAACATTCAGCTTTGATATTAATGTGTTTTTTGGGTTCATTGAGAACATGGTTGTTGTTCAATAATAAATTATTCCTCAAAAAATACAACTTGCCTAATAATTCTGCACTCCCTGTATGAGAGTAAGAAAGAAAAGTATATCTTGTGTCCACCTTTCTCTGTTAATGCCCTACCTGGCCCCCTGGCAAAGCTTTGCTAGATCCGCCCCTGCACAGTTACCAGCTGTCAGCTAAATAAAAAAAAGGGCTTGGTGTTTATTTCTCTCAGAAACAGTTCATAACTTCCCTTCAACTCATTCATGTCACCTAAAAAAAAGGTAAACCTGTTTCTCCATCACCAGTCAGCTCTGATGATTCAGTAAGGTCATCTCCTGGTTTCGACCAGCCGCTTCTACAGCTGTGGCTCCAGCAAACATCAGCTGATACTAGAAATTAAAATCAAATGAATTCTAACAACAGCTGATCAAGCTTAAACGTGCTGCTGTTGTTTAGCGCGATAAACAAACAAGAGAGAAAGCCATCACTGATCAGTTTCATGACTGAAGTTTGAACAGGCGAGAGAATGACAGGGGAGGCTGTCATAAACTCCATCGTGCTAGCTACCACGCAGTACGAGTTATTATAACTGATTGTAAAAAGTCAGCACAACAAAAATAAACTACACCTAAACTCGGTTTATATCTGACCCAAATAGAGTGCAGGTCATAACTTCTTACTGAAATTCAGTTCACTCACGCTCCGCCGGCAGCGCCTGCTTTCTCCTGCCTTCGGTTTCCCTGATCCACGATCTACCACCGGTCGATCGGCGGTCGCCTCGCCGCCTCGTTCCCCGCATGTTCTTTCTGACACACACCGGTGGATAGCTGCCCTCGGTTGTAGCTCCGCGTCAGCGACTACCAACAACTCAGTTATTTTTTCCACATCGACCAGCATCTGGACAATCCACCGCCTTTCACTGTTTGTACCGTTACTAAAAAAAACCCCTCATCGGCTCATAAAAACGAAAAAATAGTCCAGCTATGACCCTGAGTCAAAAAGACAGCCAGCTCGGGTAGCTAGCTACCTGTCTAGCTCTTTGCAGGCACCGAAAACATCAGAGCTAATATGGGATGTCTTGGTAACACGAGCAGATATTTGAAGTTTACATCTGGCCCAATCCACCACCTTTCACTGTTTATACCATTACTAAATGAATAAATAAATAAATCATCGGTCCATATAAACGAAAATAAGTCCAGCTAAAACACATACTGTCGCGAGCGACCGGGTGCTGACACGAGTGTCACCGCCTCAATATAAGCCAAGCCTGGGTGCTTTTTCACGAAGGGTCGCTAGCGGTGCTAGCTAACTATGCTAGCGGCACTAGCTAGCTAGCCGGCTATCAGCACACATAAGAGAACTGCTGCTAAATAAACTACACCTAACTCGGTTTATATCTGACCCAAATAGAGTGCAGGTCATAACTTCTTACCTGAAATTCAGTTCACCTCACGCTCCTGCCTTCGCTTTCCCTGATCCACGATTGACCTCCGCGTTAGCAACACCGGTCGATCGGCGGTAGCCTCACCGCCTTGTATGTCTCGTTCGCGGCATGTCCTTTCTGTCACACACCGGTGGATAGCTGCCCTCTGTTGTAGCTCCACCCACCAAACAACTCAGTTATTTTTCCACATCGACCAGCATCATCGGCCCATATAAACGAAAAATAAGTCCAGCTAAGACACAGACCCTTGCCGAGCGATCGGGCGATTAAACAAATTTTAGCCACCTCACTATCAGCCAAGCCTGGGTGGTTTTTCACGAAGGGTCGCTAGCCGCGCTAGCTAGCTAAGCTAGCTAGCCAGCCGGCTATCAGCAACACGTAGAGAACTGTTGCTAAATAAACTACACCTAAACTCGGTTTATATCTGACCCAAATAGAGTGCAGGTCATAACTTCTTACCTGAAATTCAGTTCACCTCACGCTCCTGCCTTCGCTTTCCCTGATCCACGATTGACCTCCGCGTTAGCAAACACCGGACGATCGGCAGTAGCCTCCCGCCTTGTTTGTCTCGTTCGCGGCATGTCCTTCTGTCACACACCGGTGGATAGCTGCCCTCTGTTGTAGCTCCACCACCAAACAACTCAGTTATTTTTTCCACATCGACCAGCATCATCGGCCCATATAAACGAAAAATAAGTCCAGCTAAGACACAGACCCTTGCCGAGCGATCAGGCGATTAAACAAATTTTAGCCACCTCACTATCAGCCAAGCCTGGGTGGTTTTTCACGAAGGGCGCTAGCTAGCTAAGCTAGCGGCGCTAGCTAGCTAGCCGGCTATCAGCAACACTTAAGAGAATTGTCGCTAATATGGGATGTCTTGATAAAACGAGCAGATATTTGAAGTTTACACACCTACATTCTCGCCTGAAAATATCTTAAAAGTGTATTTTGTGACCTAGAAACACGAATAAAAGACATATAAAACGAAGTGGTGTCCGCCATTGTTTAACTCGGCAGAGGGGTGCTATGAATTATGGGATATGGAGTTTTGTACAAGCATACAGATTTCAGCCGTACTACTCCCGGTATACCACTAGAGAGAGCCAACCACCACAAATAAAGTCTGTTTCTATGGAAATTGGCCTAAATTTGCACTAAAATCTAAATATTTCAAAAACTATAAAAGTCATAAACACCAAAAGTGTATACCATACTAGTCCAGCTCCAGCCGCACAAAATGATCTAACATATGTACCCTATTTTCAAAACTGTTTGGCAGAGAAGCGCGGGAAAATTTTCACTAAAATATTAATATTTAAAAACTATAATAGTTATAAACACCAAAAGTCATAGCACACCATTCCTGATCCAGCCGCACAAAATGAGGTAACATATATGAAGCTTGTCTCAAAACTGCGGGGCGAGTTTCGCTGCAAAATTTCAGGCGGAAACTGAAGAATAATAATAATAATAATAAATCCGACGAATAGTAATATGTGTGCCTCTTTCCATAGGCACACATAATAAGAATAATAAATCCGACGAATAGTAATATGTGTGCCTCTTGGCATAGGCACACATAATAATAATAATAATAATAATAAATCCGACGAATAGTAATATGTGTGCCTCTTGGCATAGGCACACATAACTAGAAAGCGAAAATTTCAGAAGAAATTTTATGTGTGCCTATGCTACTGCCAATGAGTGTAGTTTGCCTTTAATGTGGTTCAATTAGTGCCGGTTGCCATTTATAACACCAGAGGGAGCAAGATGCAACATGAGCATAGTTTGCTTTTTATACCACAAGGAGGAGGTTAATGGAATACAGCTGATTTTCAACTTAAAGCAAAGTAAGCTGTATTGTGATCACTGTTATATGCGGCATACAGAGATGAGAGAAAGATGCTCCAGTTACATGATTACAAAATAAGTTAATAGATATAAAAGAAAATAAATTATGGCTTCAGTGTCAGGTGTTCAAGAGAAGTTACAATTTAGATTTTACAGTTTTGAGTCGTTTAAAGTGGTAGAAAAAAGATGTCCATTAAGCGGTATTCAATTTGTATTTCAAAGGTATTTTAATGTCAAAGGGGAAAATACCACATGCAAATTATGAAATTTCCCGTTGTGGGACTAATAAATGTAATCATGTTATTCAAACAATATTTTGTACAGATACCATTTACAATAATGTATGACATTTAAACATGATATTTAGATTGTGGTAAATAGCAAAGCAATATAAAATAAAAAAGGAAAAGGAAACCATTCAAGTAACTTTATATTATGAACTGAAGAGTAAGGCAAAAGTATAAATGAAAAGCATACAAGCATTAATGTATATAGATAAACCCAACAATCATATGACCCCCTATGAGCAAGCACTTTGGCGACAGTGGGAAGGAAAAACTCCCTTTTGACAGGAGAAACCTCCGGCAGAACCAGGCTCAGGGAGGGGCGGCCATCTGCCGCGACCGGTTGGGGTGAGATGTAAACAAATCCAAAACTGTCCACAGAGCTACAGGGGGCACACTGGGATCGCAACAGCAGCCATAGAGGGAAACAGATTAGGATGTTCTTCCCAGTACTGAAGTGGGTCGGCTTTTCTTATGTGTGCGTTTTCTCTGAGAGGTAGGTCTCCACTTTAGTTTCTGTTGATGAGGCACTCACGGATACTTCTGGATAAGGGTCATTTGGAAGCAAGTGGTTGGCTGACTTTGCGAAAACAGCTAGAAACAGATAAAAGGAAACACAATTTAAAACAATAAAACGAGACATCACAAAGCGCAGCTCTTCAGTTAGCAAACTGGCAAGTAATGAAGTTCTAAAAAATAATTGGGAAAACAAATCTAACTTTAGAACTAAATGACCCAAAACTAAATTAAAAATGAAGTAAAAAAAAAAATTGGCTTAATACTGGTGTCTTCTGATGAGGTAAGTCGCCATGCGAGGTAAAAACCACACGTGGCTGTAATTTGGTGGCCTGTATACAGTTCCAATCCAAGCATGTAGTTGGTTTAAATGGGTTTAATACTGGTGTCTTTTGATCACTTGACTGTATATATAAACCTGTTGAACAAAAGGTGCATTTTAATTTCACTATACCTGCCATCCTTGTAGCCGGTCTCTACTAGCGTGGCACAGTTTCAAGATCAGTGTAGGGCTTCTCCACTGCCTTCACTGGACAGAACACATCTGAGGAGTTATGAATGAATGGATGACTTAATGAATGGATGAGATTATAGTTTGTTTCAAAGAATATAAAGTAAGAAACAAAAAAAAATACAAATGACCTGTTATGGCAGGGATCCATCAGGTGCAGTCTTTCTGTTCACGTTTCTGGTCAGCTCTTCAATGGATGAGAGCACATCAGCAGTCTTATCTATCAGTTCCCACTGGTGAGCTGTCCTTGTTGGTGGTAGAGTGTGTTCAGAAAAACTCCCTTTTAACAGGAAGAAACCTCCGCAGAACCAGGCTTAGAGAGGTGCAGCCATCTGCCGTGAGCGGTTGGGTGAGATGTAAACAAATCCAAAACTGTCCACAGAGCTACAGGGGCACACTGGGATCGCAACAGCAGCCATAGAGGGAAACAGATTAGGATGTTCTTCCCAGTACTGAAGTGGGTCGGCTTTTCTTATGTGTGCGTTTTCTCTGAGAGGTAGGTCTCCACTTTAGTTTCTGTTGATGAGGCACTCACGGATACTTCTGGATAAGGGTCATTTGGAAGCAAGTGGTTGGCTGACTTTGCGAAAACAGCTAGAAACAGATAAAAGGAAAACACAATTTCAAACAATAAAACGAGACATCACAAAGCGCAGCTCTTCAGTTAGCGAAATGGCCAGTAATGAAGTTCTAAAACATAATTGGAAAAACAAATCTAACTTTAGAACTAAATGACCCAAAACTATATTAAAAAGGTAGTAAAAAAAGAAATTTGCTTAATACTGGTGTCTTTGGATGGGTAAGTTGCTATTTAAGGTAAGAACCACACGTGGCTGTAATTTGGTGGCCTGTATACAGTTCCAATCCAAGCATGTAGTTGGTTTAAATGGGTTTAATACTGGTGTCTTTTGATCACTTGACTGTATATATAAACCTGTTGAACCAAAAGGTGCATTTTAATTTCACTATACCTGCCCATCCTTGTAGCCGGTCTCTACTAGCGTGGCACAGTTTCAAGATCAGTGTAGGGCTTCTCTACTGCCTTCACTGGACAGAACACATCTGAGGAGTTATGAATGAATGGATGACTTAATTAATGGATGAGATTATAGTTTGTTTCAAACAATATCAAATGTTACAATATAAAGTAAGAAACAAAATACAATTACCTGTTATGGCAGGGATCCATCAGGTGCAGTTGCAGTCTCTCTGTTCACGTTTCTGGTCAGCTCTTCGATGGATGAGAGCAGTCTTATGTATCAGCTCCCACTGGTGAGCTGTCCTTGTTGGTGGTAGAGTGTGCTCAGTTGCAAAGACACTAAGATCACTTGGCAAGTCCATATCCCTCACAACCTTGCAGTCATTTTGTGTTAGTGAATTACACATAAATGGGGTTGTGATAACTGTGATATGTATTCAGAACACCTGATTGGAGGCAGGCGTATGGCTGTGATATGTAAAGGTGATCAATCAATGTGTGTTTTTCGGTAGTTGCAGCAGTAATAAGTTGTGCATATCCTCTTGACTGAAACAGTTCTTGGATGGGTTTTTTTCCTCTGCTCATAAGGTCCTCATTGAAGTCTCCACAAACAATAATTGGTTGGCAATTCATCATTTCCAATGAGTCCAAAAGACATTGCATTTGTGGTAAAAATCACGTGGCTGTAATTTGGTGGCCTGTATACAGTTACTATCAAAGCTGTGACTGGCGATTCAACTTGATACAACAAATTCAAGGTCAGTCACATTTTGCAGGTATTTTCGAGACTCTGCTGTAAGAACTGTTTTGTAGTACATTGCAACTCCACCGCCATTTACCTTTGCCATGTCTGTATGGTTTGTGTAAGAGACGTGTCTGTTGCGTGTGGCCATGTTGTACTGTTCGAGCTGGAAGCGGGGAGAAACTGATGATCCAGACAAGTGAGTTCTGTTATGCATAAAACATCAGCAAGGCTGAGTTCATGGTGGCATCTCATGTCTCCATGT
>NW_020327411.1:0-9875 GCF_001858045.2 Oreochromis niloticus | reverse complement strand
GTGCTGATTACAGCAGGTGCAGCTAATTTAGCTGACCTAGATATACCAAGCACAGACTCTAAACAGCCACTGCTCCCTTTAGGCTCTGTGTATGTGTATGTTTGTGTGTCTGTATCAATATTTCTCCCATGTTAAAGTATTACTCCTCCATAATAGTATTTGTGCTAAATCAAAGTACTTCTACTACATCTTAGTACTTCTGCTCAATCATAGTATTTTTGAAAAATCATGGTATTTGTGCCAAATCATGGTTTTGGGGCAGAACCACAATATTTATTTTATGTTATGAGATTACTACTAAGTGGAGGAATGTCTGTTATGTTATAGTTTATGTGCTGAATATAGTATATCTGCCAAATCATAGTATTTGTACTTATTCATAGTACTTGTGCCAAATCATAGTATTTGTACCCAATCATAGTATTTCTGCAATATGATCGTATTTGTGGCAAATCATGGTATCTTTTTGCCAATCATGGTATTTGTGCCAAATCATGTTATTTGTGCCCAGTTAAAATTTCTGTTATATTATAGTGTTACTACTAAGTCGTAGAATTTCTGTTATGTTATAGTATATCTGCTGATTATAGTATATGTGCCAAATCATAGTATTTTTTGCAAATCATATTATTTGAACCAAAACATTGTATTTGTACGAAGTCATAGTATTTCTTCTAAATCATAGTATTTCACCCAATCTCAGTAGTTGTGCTAAAACCCAGTATTATTGCCAAATCGTAGTATTTGTACTGAAACATAGTATTTGTGCCAATAAGAGTATTTGTACTAAATCATAGTACTTGTGCCAATCATAGTATTTCTGCCATATTGTGCTAGTTGTGCGAAAACATAGTATGATGTTGCAGACAGTCTATATCTGTTATGTTATACTATTACTACTAAGTCACAGTATTTCTGCCAATTCGTAGTATTTGCACTAAATCATACTACTCGTGCCAAATCGTAGTATTGAAATCAAAATATAGTATTTGTACCAAAGCATTGTATTTGTACGAAGTACAGTATTTCTGCCAAATCATAGAATTACTGCAATTTCATAGTATTTTGAGGAATCCCTTTTGTTATAGTATTACTTCTAAGTCATAGTATTTCTGCTTTGTCATAGTATTTGTACTGAAACATAGTATTTCTGCCAAATCATAGTATTACTGCTATTTCATAGTATTTGAGTGAAATTACAGTATTTCTGCCAAATCATATTATCTCTGCTAAATCATAGTGTCTGCCAAATCATAATATTTGTGCCTAAGCACAGCATTTGTACCAAAACATTGTATTGCTGCTATATCATAGTATTTGAGCCAAATCATAGTATATGTCCTAAAACATAGTATTTCTGCCAAATCATACTATTTGTCCTAAAGCATAGTATTTCAACAAAATCACAGTACTTCTGCTATGTTATAGTATTTGTGCTTGTAGAAAAACCTGTGTTATTGTGAGCTACATTACCCAGCAGCCTCTGAGCAGTGAGGGAATTCATGGGACTTCTGAGCTAGATGGTCTTCCTTCGTTCCTGGGCTAACGATTGAGGAGAGAGCTGCTGGGAAGGGGAGCAAATAACCCATCCTGTATTTGTTGGGGATGGTGTGTGTCACATAAACGTGAGTTAATGTTCCATGCTTAAGATGTTTACCCTGCTACTTGTGTGTATTGGTTTTAGTTACCTTTAGCGTATGTGCTAGTTAGCAATAGCTATGGCAGCCCAGTTATTTTATTGTTTTAGGCTTGTTCCTGCTTTGTTTGTTCCCCCTACAAATTTATGTGAATTTGTACACTGTAATATCGCTGTATTACATAGTGGCTAAGTAGGAGGCTGACTGTTACTAAGTGCATCAGTGTACATAGGTCATCTCTTGTGTTGGAGTGCCCTCTTGTGGCGCCTTTTGGGTAGTGCCTTAGTAAACGTGAACACTGCAAAGAAGTGGTATCAGACTGGTTTGTAGTGGAGGAATTTGTTGCCAGTTTCTTTCATCTTTAATCCGTATTCATGTTGTAATGTGGTAACTTTTGTGGCACAAATACCACAATATGGCAGAAATACTATGTTTTGGCACAAATACTTTGATTTGGTATACTTTAGCTTCTTCACCCCTTTTCAGCAAAATTTTCATTTTTTTCACCCCTTTTCAGCACAAATTCCAGCTTTTTGGGCTGTTTTCAGAAAAAAAACTCTTTTCAGCAGAAACTCTGCTGATTCACCTCTTTTCAGCACAACTTTCTGCTTCTTTGCCTCTTTTCTGCAGAAATTCTGCTGATTCACCTCTTTTCTGCAAAATTTTCATCCTTTTCGCCTCTTATCAGCACAATTCTCAGCAGCTTCTGCTGATTTCAGCAGAATTGTCAGTCTATCCACCTCATCTTTGAGAGAATGAGTTTGGCTCAGTGAGATGAGTAGCTCCCTTGAGACCAGAAAGGCCAGGTTCAAATCCTGCTCATGGCAAAATTTCTTTCCACCACTTTTCAGCAAAAATTTGTGCTTCTTCACCTGTTTTCAGGTATTTGTAGTATTTGTACCCAATCATAGTATTTCTGCTAAATCATACTATTCCTGCCAAATCATAGGATTTGTACTGAAACATAGTATTTCTGCCCAATCATAGTATTTGTACTAAATCATAGTACTTGTGCCGAATCATAGTATTTCTGCCATATTATAGTATTTGTGTAAAAACAGAATGTCTGCATAATCACAGTATATCTGTTATGTTATAGTATTACTTCTAAGTCGTAGACTTTCTGTTATGTTATAGTATATCTGCTGAATATAGTATATGTGCCAAATCATAGTATTTATAGCAAATCATAGTATATGTGCCATATCATAGTATTTAGAGCAAATCATAGTATTTGTGCCAAAGCATCGTATTTGTATGGAGTCATAGTATTTCTTCTAAATCATATGTTAAAGTATATGTGCTGAATATAGTATATGTGCCAAATCGTAGTATTTAAAGCAAATCATAGTATTTGTACTAAAACATAGTATTTCTGCCATATTATAGTATTTGTGTAAAAACAGAATGTCTGCATAATCACAGTATATCTGTTATGTTATAGTATTGCTACTAAGTCACAGTATTTCTGCCAATTCGTAGTATTTGTACCCAATCATAGTATTTCTGCTAAATCATACTATTCCTGCCAAATCATAGTATTTGTACTGAAACATAGTATTTCTGCCCAATCATAGTATTTGTACTAAATCATAGTACTTGTGCCGAATCATAGTATTTCTGCCATATTGTGGTATTTGTACAAAAACATAGACTGTCTGCAAAATCATACTATATCTGTTATGTTATAGTATTACTACTAAGTCGTAGACTTTCTGTTATGTTATAGTATATCTGCTGAATATAGTATATATGCCAAATCATAGTATTTATAGCAAATCATAATATTTGTGCCAAAGCATCGTATTTGTATGGAGTCATAGTATTTCTTCTAAATCATATGTTAAAGTATATCTGCTGAATATAGTATATGTGCCAAATCATAGTATTTAAAGCAAATCATAGTATTTGTACTAAAACATAGTATTTCTGCCATATTATAGTATTTGTGTAAAAACAGAATGTCTGCATAATCACAGTATATCTGTTATGTTATAGTATTACTACTAAGGCATAGTAATTTTCAAAATCAGAGTGTTTTTGCAGAAACAGAGAATTTCTGGTAAATTATAGTATTTCTAATAAATCATAGTATTTCTGCCAAATCATAGTATTTGTTTCAAATCATAGCATTCGAACTAAATCATAGTATTTGTGCCAAAACATTGTATTTGTACAAAGTCATAATATTTTAATCAAATCTCAGTAGTTGTGCTAAAACGCAGTATTATTGCCAAATCATAGTATTTGTACCCAAACATATCAGTTCAACTTATTTAACTCTTCTCAAGACCACAACACCTCTTCTTCACCCCGTTTCAGCAGAATTGTGAGTTTCGTCACCCCTTTTCAACACAAATCCCGGCTTTTTCAGGTGTTTTCAGCAGAAATCTGTTTTTTAGCAGAAATTCTGCTTTTTCACCTGTTTTCAGTGCAACTTTCTACTTCTTTACCTGTTTTCAGTAGAAATTCTGCTGATTCACCTATTTTAAGCAGAATTTTCAGCCTTTCACCTCTTATCAGTATAAGTCTCAGTATCTTCTGGTCATTTCAGAAGAAACTTTTTCACCTCTTTTCAGTACAAATTTCTTTACCCCTTTTAAGCAGAATCTTTGCCTTTTCACCGCTTTTCAGCAAAAATTCTGCTTCTTCAGCTCTTTTCAGCAGAATTTTTCAGTTTCTTTACTGCCATATAATTTTTAGCAGCTTTTCATCTTTTTCAGTCATTTTCAGCAGACAGCTTCAGCGTTAAGGCATCCACACAGCATTTTCGCAGGAAATGCAGATTTTTCTAGTTCTTTATTATTCTTGGGGTTTCCGTACACTTTTTGGCGCTTAACTACTGCCTCAGTTTTCAGCCGATTTTCTCAGTTCAAACTTTAAAAAATTCTGCTCTTTCTGCTAATGTGTGCTATGACTTTTGGTGCTCATAACTTCTATACTTTTTGAGATATTGAATTTTTTTTGCAATATTTTTTGCCCATTTTTGCACATTATCAGTGGGGTCACTAGTTTTCCTTGCCCGGTTGAGCCGTGTTTTAGCTCAGTGAGATGAGCAGCCGTTCTCAGACTGGGAGGCCCGGGTTCAAATCCCGCTTATGGCAACATTTCTTTCGGTTAACAGTTAAACTTTTTTAACTCTTTTCAACACAAATTTCAGCTTTTCCACCCCTTTTCAGCAAAATTTTCAGTTTTTTCACCACTTTTCAGCACAAATCCCAGCTTTTTCAGCTGTTTTCAGCAAAAAAAACTCTTTTCAGCAGAATTTTTAAAAGAGTTCTGCAGAACTCTTTTCAGCAGAAATTCTGCTGATTGAACTCTTTTCAGCAGAAATTCTGCTGATTCATCTCTTTTCAGCGCAACTTTCTGCTTCTTTACCTCTTTTGAGCATAAATTCTGCTGATTCATCTCTTTTCAGCGCAACTTATTGCTTCTTTACCTCTTTTCTGCAGAAATTCTGCTGATTCACCTCTTTTCTGCAAAATTTTCAGCCTTTTCACTTCTTCTCAGCACAATTCTCAGCAGCTTCTGCTCATTTAGCAAAATTGCCCCTTTCTCCATCTCTTGTTTTTGTGAGAATGAGTTTGGTTCAGTGAGATGAGCAGCTGCCTTGAGACCAGAACGGCCAGGTTCAAATCCCGGTCATGGCAAAACCTGTTTTCAGTTTTCTCTTTTGTTCTACCTCTTTTCTGCAGATATTCTGCTGATTTATCTCTTTTCTGCAAACTTTTCAGCCTTTTTGCCTCTTCTCAGCACAAAAAATGAGCAGCTTCTGCTCATTTTAGCAGAATTGTCAGTCTCTCCTCCTCTTTTTTGAGAGAATGATTTTAGCTCAGTAAGATGAGTAGCTTCCTTGAGTCCAGGAGGGCCAGGTTCGAATCCTGCTCAGCGCACAACTTTTTTTTTCACCACCATACAACTTTTTGCAACTTTTCATCTTTTTCAGCTTTTCAGCAGACAGCTTCAGCGTTAAGGCATCCACACAGCATTTTCGCAGGAAATGCAAACTTTTTCTAGTTGTGTGGATGCCCTCAAAGGGCTTCCACACTATTGAGTTCCTGTTTCTCTTTATTGTGT
Organism: Oreochromis niloticus; assembly: GCF_001858045.2. Taxonomy (NCBI): domain Eukaryota; kingdom Metazoa; phylum Chordata; class Actinopteri; order Cichliformes; family Cichlidae; genus Oreochromis; species Oreochromis niloticus. The sequence goes on along the minus strand of NW_020327411.1, from coordinate 4,161 downwards.
GGATGCCCTAAAAGGGCTTCCACACTATTGAGTTCCTGTTTCTCTTTATTCTTTATTATACTTTATTCTGGTTGCTTCCGTACGTTTTTTGTCGTCTAACTACTCCCTCAGTTTTCAGCCGATTTTCTCAGTTCAAACTTTAAAAAATTCTGCTCTTTCTGCTAATTATTGCTATGACTTTTGGTGCTCATAACTTCTATACTTTTTGAGATATTGAATTTTTTTTGCAATATTTTTTGCCCATTTCTGCAATATTATCAATGGTGTCACTGATTTTCTTTGCCGGGATTACCTGTGTTTTAGCTCAGTGAGATGAGCATCCGTTCTCAGACTGGGAGGCCCGGGTTCAAATCCCGCTTATGGCAACATTTCTTTCAGTTAACACTTAAACTTTTTTAACTCAATTTCACCTTTTTCACCCCTTTTCAGCTAAATTTTCAGTTTTTTCACCACTTTTCAGCACAAATCCCAGCTTGTTCAGCTATTTTCAGCAAAAACATCTTTTCAGCAGAATTCTGAAAAGAGTTCTGCAGAACTCTTTTCAGCAGAAATTCTGCTGATTGAACTCTTTTCAGCAGAATTTGCACTTCTTTTCAGCCCAAATTCTGCTTATTCACCTCTTCTGCAAAATTTTCAGCCTTTTCGTCACCTCTTATTAGCACAAATCTCAGCTGTTTTCAGAAAAAACAGTTTTGAGCAGAAACTCTGCTGATTCACCTCTTTTCAGCACAACTTTCTGCTTCTTTACCTATTTTCAGCAGAAATTCTGCTGATTCACCTATTTTCTGCAAAATTTTCAGCCTTTTCACCTCTTATCAGCACAATTCTCAGCAGCTTCTGCTAATTTCAGCAGAATTGTCCGTCTCTCCACCTCTTCTTTGTGAGAATGAGTTTGGATCAGTGAGATGAGTAGCTGCCTTGAGTCCAGGAGGCCTAGGTTCGAATCCTGCTCAGGGCAATTTTTTTTTTTTCACCACCATGCAACTTTTTTCAACTTTTCATCTTTTTCAGCTTTTCAGCAGACAGCTTCAGCGTTAAGGCATCCACACAGCATTTTCGCAGGAAATGCAAATTTTTCTAGTTCTTCTTCATCTGCAAGTTGCTTCCGTACGTTTTTCGGCACTTAACTACTCCCTCAGTTTTCAGCCGATTTTCACCGTTCAAACTCTAAACTGTTCTGCTCTTTCTGCTAATTCCAGCAATGACTTTTGGTGTTTATTACTATTATACTTTTTAAAATATTACACTTTTTTCCTTTAATTTGTCCCATTGAAATGAATGGGAAACTTCCACAATTCTGCTAAAACTTGCTTGTCTTTGAAACTTAACTACTTCCTCATGCTTTCACCTAGAAACTCCATTCAAACTTTAAAATGTTCTCAGATTATTGGGCTATTCCTGTCTGATTCAGCTTTTTCAGATCTTCTACCATTTTAATCTTATCTCTCTTTAAGTTTTCAGTTGCAAAATTGTGATTTTTCAGAAAATACATGCGTTGCTATGGTTGCTATGCAATTAAGTCAGAGTGAGTGCTGGTCCGTTCTGAATTTTCTCTTCATGTCTAAACAACTTCTTGCTACTCGCTCAATTTCTACTCAACCCCCACAAATTATACATCAAAACGTAGGTATTTGTGCTGGCTTTCAGACAATGTCACTATCTTTATTGTGAGATTTACCATTTTTTCGCAATTTGCCTCGGAGTGACACAAGGTCTGACAACTCCCCATTCAAAGTCTATGGGGAGGTTTTGAAATTCAGAGCTGAAATTCTGTAACGGGAGGCATTTTCAAATTGCCATATCTCTTTAACAAAGCAAAGTTAGGACATGAGGCTTGTGCCAAATTCAGAGCTGAAATTCTGTAACGGGAGGCATTTTCAAATTGCCATATCTCTTTAACAAAGCAAAGTTAGGACATGAGGCTTCAGACACTGCTGACACTCACAGTGGAAGCAGTTTTTACAATTATCTTACCGTTGAGCAATGAATTACATTTGTTTGAGGGGTGGAAATCTGTCCTCCTCTCAGTTTTCAAACTCCGACAATGAAGCCGTTTCTTCTCTCGTCATATCTCCGCGACGAAGATACAAAGAGCTATGAAAATCGCAGTCAAAGTACACCAAAGTCCGCTGATTCACCCAGTACAAGAATTATGCTTCTATCCCACCTAGTTTTTGAGTTACACGACGTTTTGTAACACCAAAAAACGGCGTTTTTCGCCTGTCACCGCGATCTAATTCTGACTGCTGAAGTATCTGTCTTTCAGACCCCCGCCCCCTTTCCAGGTGGCGCAATCAGTAATGACACGGCTCTGCAGCCCAAAGGTCGTGAGTTCAATCCCACCTTGTTCAACATTTTTTTTTTCACTACAAATTGATACACTATCACAGACCTGTAATTTATATTGCTAATTTATTACAATTCTGCAAAGTTTTATGATTTTAGCAGCTTTTCTAATATGGACCTCAGATTCTTGTCAACACCACATGGCAGAAATACATACAAGTAAACAGCCTGATGAAGCAGACAGAAGCAGTACCTCTGATTGGTGAATTTGAGCAGAACCAGGTTGTTCTTTCATTTCTTTTCTTTATTTATTTCACACATGGTTCAACAGTGTTTCTTTTTCTACATACAGAACCTTCTGCCTCTTTTCAGCAGAAATTCTGCTCATTCACCTCTTTTCAGCGCAACGTTCTGCTTCTTTCCCTCTTTTCTGCAGAAATTCTACTGAGTCACCTCTTATCAGCACAATCCTCAGCAGCTTCTGCTCATTCCACCATAATTGTCAGTCTCTCCATCTCTTTCCTTGTGAGAGTGAGTTTGGCACAGTCAGATGAGTCGTCGCCTTGAGCCCAGGAGGGCTGAGTTCGAATCCTGCTCAGGGTGACACTTTTTTTTCACCACCATACAACTTTTTGCAACTTTTCAGCTTTTTCAGCTTTTCAGCAGACAGCTTCAGCGTTAAGGCATCCACACAGCATTTTCGCAGGAAATGCAAATTTTTCTAGTTCTTTATTCCACCTTATTCCAGTTGCTTCCGTACACTTTTTGGCACTTAACTACTCCCACAGTTTTTGTGTTATTTTCACCGTTCAAATCTTAAAAAATTCTGCTCTTTCTGCTAATGCCGGCTATGACTTTTGGTGCTCATAACTTCTATACTTTTTGAGATATTGAATTTTTTTTGCAATATTTTTTGCCCATTTCTGCCATATTATCAGTGGCCTCACTGATTTTCATTGCCGGGTTGACCTGTGTTTTAGCTCAGTGAGATGAGCATCCGTTCTCAGACTGGGAGGCCTGGGTTCAAATCCCGCTTATGGCAACATTTCTTTCAGTTAACAATTAAACTTTTTTAACTCTTTTCAACACAAATTTCAGCTTTTTCACCCCTTTTCAGCAGAATTTTCAGTTTTTTCACCACTTTTCAGCACAAATAACAGCTTTTTCAGCTGTTTTCAGCAAAAATCTCTTTTCAGCAGAATTCTGCTCATTCACCTCTTTTCAGCAGAAGTTCTGCTGATTGAACTCTTTTCAGCAGAATTTTCACTTCTTTTCAGCCCAAATTCTGCTTATTCACCTCTTTTGCAAAATTTTCAGCCTTTTCACCTCTTATTAGCACAAATCTCAGCTGTTTTCAGAAAAAACTCTTTTGAGCAGAAATTCTGCTGATTCATCTCTTTTCAGTGCAACTTTCTGCTTCTTTACCTCTTTTCAGCAGAAATTCTGCTGATTCACCCCTTTTCTGCAAAATTTTCAGCCTGTCCTCTTCTTATCAGCACAATTCTCAGCAGCTTCTCCTAATTTCAGCAGAATTGTCAGTCTGTCCACCTCTTCTCTGCGAGAATGGGTTTGGGTCAGTAAGATGAGTAACCGCCTTGAGCCCAGGACGGCCAGGTTCGATTCCTGCTCAGGGTGACATTGTTTTTTTCACCACCATGCAACTTTTCATCTTTTTCAGCTTTTCAGCAGACAGCTTCAGCGTTAAGGCATCCACACAGCATTTTCGCAGGAAATGCAAATTTTTCTAGTTATTCCTGTTGCTTCCGTACGTTTTTCGACACTTAACTACTCCTCCAGTTTTCAGCCGATTTTCTCAGTTCAAACTCTAAACTGTTCTGCCCTTTCTGCTAATTCCAGCTATGACTTTTGGTGTTT
>NW_020327410.1:0-14013 GCF_001858045.2 Oreochromis niloticus | reverse complement strand
TTGTAGTTTTCTTGCTCTGCTTTCTTTGGCTTAACCCTATCCTTTTCCTTTCCTTTCTCCTTTCCTACCCTTTCTTTGCCTTCTGTTTCCTTTCGTCCTAATTCTGCTTCCTTTCCTTGGCTTATATACCCCCTTTCCTAATTATATCTATGGCCTTCATTTTGTTTATCCTTTGTCTTTGTGGCTTTATTTTGAGTTTTTTACTTGGTTTCTTTCTTACTGGGGTTAAGGTCAGGGCTTCACCATGGATGGGGCTAGGGGTTTCAGGCCAGGATAGGCTGGTTAGGGTTAGGATCAGGATTCTGGGATGGGGATAGTGTAATTAGGGCCGAATTGCATAGGGGATAAATTTGGGGTCCAAATTAGGGGTCAGAGGTAATAGAGGGTGGGGGGCAACCAAGCAGGGCTCGTAAGTGGCTTCGGCAGTAGGCCTCGTCAATCTGGTGAAACCAGCGGGTACATGGCAGGCACTGGCCGTTAGGTAAGGGGAATGAAGTCCTCCTGCACGAGGAGGGCAGGAGCGGTGCACGGGCCATACCGTGACCCTTCCCGAGACCCACCACGTTATCGCCACCCCGTCTTCCGTGTCCGTTACTCTCCGGTTCCAAATCAGGTAAGTACCTTCCTAAATTAGGCTTCCAGGTAAGTACCATAGTTTTATTATTATTGTTATTTTTAATCAAATTGTATTAATTTTGCTTCTCTTACAGGTTTTTTAATTGTTTTTTTTAATTGCTTTTAAAGAATTTAATCAACTGTTTTTAATTGTGCTGTTAATAAAGTTTGTATTTTTCCAATGAATTTTTAGTCTCCGTGTTGTTTTTTATGAATTCCAAATTTTAGGTTTACAATTAGTTTTTTAGGCCATAAAAAACAGGAAAATGAAAAAACAGTAAATAAACATCCCCAAAAATAACAAACTAAAATAACAAACTAAAATAACAAACAAAACATTTTTATTGATGATGCATGGCTTGCGCTAGCTTTCGGCGGTGTTGTGCCTTCTTCAGGCTATGCTCATGCATCCGGGCCAATTCAAATAAAGGAGACTTCTCTCTGCCCCCTTTTATAGGCTTTTTTGACTCCTCCCTATGTTGCTTTGTGTTTTTTCCTTTTTGGTTTTCTTTGTGTTTTCTTGCTCTGCTTTCTTTGGCTTAACCCTATCCTTTTCCTTTCCTTTCTCCTTTCCTACCCTTTCTTTGCTTCTGTTTCCTTTCGCTCCTAATTCCTGCTTCCTTTCCTTTGGCTTATATACCCTCCTTTCCTAATTATATCTATGCCTTCATTTTTGTTTTCCTTTGTCTTTGTGGCCTTTATTTTGAGTTTTTTACTTGGGTTTCTTTCTTACTGGGGTTAAGGTCAGGGCTTCACCATGGATGGGGCTAGGGTTCAGGCCAGGATAGTGGCTGGTTAGGGTTAGGATCAGGATTCTGGGATGGGATAGTGTAATTAGGGCCGAATTGGCATAGGGGATAAATTTGGGGTCCAAATTAGGGGTCAGAGGTAATAGAGGGTGGGGGGCAACCAAGCAGGGCTCGTAAGTGCTTCGGCAGTCAGGCCTCGGTCAATCTGGTGAACCAGCGGGTACATGGCACACTGGCCGGTTAGGTAAGGGGAATGAACTCTCCCTGCACGAGAGGCGAGCGGTGCACGGGCCATACCGTGACCCTTCCCGAGACCCACCACGTTATCGCCACCCCGTCTTCCGTGTCCGTTACTCTCCGGTTCCCAAATCAGGTAAGTACTTCCTAAATTAGGCTTCCAGGTAAGTACCATAGTTTTATTATTATTGTTATTTTTAATCAAATTGTATTAATTTTGCTTCTCTTACAGGTTTTTTAATTGTTTTTTTTAATTGCTTTTAAAGAATTTAATCAACTGTTTTTTAATTGTGCTGTTATAAAGTTTGTATTTTTCCAATGAATTTTTAGTCTCCGTTTGTGTTTTTTATGAATTCCAAATTTTAGGTTTACAATTAGTTTTTAGGCCATAAATAAACAGGAAAATGAAAAAACAGTAAATAAACATCCCCCAAAAATAACAAACTAAAATAACAAACTAAAATACAAACAAAACATTTTTATTGATGATGCATGCTTGCGCTAGCTTTCGGCGGGTTTGTGCCTTCTTCAGGCTATGCTCATGCATCCGTGGCCAAATTCAAATAAAGGAGACTTCTCTCTGCCCCTCCTTTTATAGGCTTTTTTGACTCCTCCCTATGTGCTTTGTGTTTTTCCTTTTTGGTTTTCTTTGTAGTTTTCTTGCTCTGCTTTCTTTGGCTTAACCTATCCTTTTCCTTTCCTTTCTCCTTTCCTACCCTTTCTTTGCTTCTGTTTCCTTTCGCTCCTAATTCCTGCTTCCTTTCCTTTGGTATATACCCTCCTTTCCTAATTATATCTATGGCTTCATTTTTGTTTATCTTTGTCTTTGTGGCCTTTATTTTGAGTTTTTTACTTGGGTTTCTTTCTACTGGGGTTAAGGTCAGGGCTTCACCATGGATGGGGCTAGGGGTTCAGGCCAGGATAGTGGCTGGTTAGGGTTAGGATCAGGATTCTGGATGGATAGTGTAATTAGGGCCGAATTGGCAGGGGATAAATTTGGGGTCCAAATTAGGGGTCAGAGGAATAGAGGGGGGGGGCAACCAAGCAGGGCTCGTAAGTGGCTTCGGCAGTAGGCCTCGGTCAATCTGGTGAACCAGCGGGTACATGGCAGGCACTGGCCGGTTAGGTAAGGGGAATGAAGCTCCTCCCTGCACGAGGAGGGCAGGAGCGGTGCACGGGCCATACCGTGACCCTTCCCGAGACACACGTTATCGCCACCCGTCTTCCGTGTCCGTTACTCTCCGTTCCAAATCAGGTAAGTACCTTCCTAAATTAGGCTTCCAGGTAAGTACCATATTTATTATTATTGTTATTTTTAATCAAATTGTATTAATTTTGCTTCTCTTACAGGTTTTTAATTGTTTTTTTAATTGCTTTTAAAGAATTTAATCAACTGTTTTTTTAATTGTGCTGTTAATAAAGTTTGTATTTTCCAATGAATTTTTGTCTCCGTGTTGTTTTTTATGAATTCCAAATTTTAGGTTTACAATTAGTTTTTAGGCCATAAATAAACAGGAAAATGAAAAAACAGTAAATAAACATCCCCAAAAATAACAAACTAAAATAACAAACTAAAATAACAAACAAAACATTTTTATTGATGATGCATGGCTTGCGCTAGCTTTCGGCGGTGTTGTGCCTTCTTCAGGCTATGCTCATGCATCCGTGGCCAAATTCAAATAAAGGAGACTTCTCTCTGCCCTCCTTTTATAGGCTTTTTGACTCCTCCCTATGTTGCTTTGTGTTTTTCCTTTTTGGTTTTCTTTGTAGTTTTCTTGCTCTGCTTTCTTTGGCTTAACCCTATCCTTTTCCTTTCCTTTCTCCTTTCCTACCCTTTCTTTGCCTTCTGTTTCCTTTCGCTCCTAATTCCTGCTTCCTTTCCTTTGGCTTATATACCCTCCTTTCCTAATTATATCTATGCCTTCATTTTTGTTTATCCTTTGTCTTTGTGGCCTTTATTTTGAGTTTTTTACTTGGGTTTCTTTCTTACTGGGGTTAAGGTCAGGGCTTCACCATGGATGGGGCTAGGGGTTCAGGCCAGGATAGTGGCTGGTTAGGGTTAGGATCAGGATTCTGGGATGGGGATAGTGTAATTAGGGCCGAATTGGCATAGGGGATAAATTTGGGGTCCAAATTAGGGTCAGAGGTAATAGAGGTGGGGGGAACCAAGCAGGGCTCGTAAGTGGCTTCGGCAGTAGGCCTCGGTCAATCTGGTGAACCAGCGGGTACATGGCAGGCACTGGCCGGTTAGGTAAGGGGAATGAAGCTCCTCCCTGCACGAGGAGGGCAGGAGCGGTGCACGGGCCATACCGTGACCCTTCCGAGACCCACCACGTTATCGCACCCCGTCTTCCGTGTCCGTTACTCTCCGGTTCCAAATCAGGTAAGTACTTCCTAAATTAGGCTTCCAGGTAAGTACCATAGTTTTATTATTATTGTTATTTTAATCAAATTGTATTAATTTTGCTTCTCTTACAGGTTTTTTAATTGTTTTTTTTAATTGCTTTTAAAGAATTTAATCAACTGTTTTTTAATTGTGCTTTAATAAAGTTTGTATTTTTCCAATGAATTTTAGTCTCCGTGTTGTTTTTATGAATTCCAAATTTTAGGTTTACAATTAGTTTTTAGGCCATAAATAAACAGGAAAATGAAAAAACAGTAAATAAACATCCCCAAAATAACAAACTAAAATAACAAACTAAAATAACAAACAAAACATTTTTATTGATGATGCATGGCTTGCGCTAGCTTTCGGCGGTGTTGTGCCTTCTTCAGGCTATGCTCATGCATCCGTGGCCAAATTCAAATAAAGGAGACTTCTCTCTGCCCCTCCTTTTATAGGCTTTTTTGACTCCTCCCTATGTTGCTTGTGTTTTTCCTTTTGGTTTTCTTTGTAGTTTTCTTCTCTGCTTTCTTTGGCTTAACCTATCCTTTTCCTTTCCTTTCTCCTTTCCTACCCTTTCTTTGCCTTCTGTTCCTTTCGCTCCTAATTCCTGCTTCCTTTCCTTTGGCTTATATACCCTCCTTTCCTAATTATATCTATGGCCTTCATTTTTGTTTATCCTTTGTCTTTGTGGCCTTTATTTTGAGTTTTTTACTTGGGTTTCTTTCTTACTGGGGTTAAGGTCAGGGCTTCACCATGGATGGGGCTAGGGGTTCGGCCAGGATAGTGGCTGGTTAGGGTTAGGATCAGGATTCTGGATGGGGATAGTGTAATTAGGGCCGAATTGGCATAGGGGATAAATTTGGGGTCAAATTAGGGGTCAGAGGTAATAGAGGGTGGGGGGCAACCAAGCAGGGCTCGTAAGTGGCTTCGGCAGTAGGCCTCGGTCAATCTGGTGAACCAGCGGGTACATGGCAGGCACTGGCCGGTTAGGTAAGGGGAATGAAGCTCCTCCTGCACGAGGAGGGCAGGAGCGGTGCACGGGCCATACCGTGACCCTTCCCGAGACCACCACGTTATCGCCACCCCGTCTTCCGTGTCCGTTACTCTCCGGTTCCAAATCAGGTAAGTACCTTCCTAAATTAGGCTTCCAGGTAAGTACCATAGTTTTATTATTATTGTTATTTTTAATCAATTGTATTAATTTGCTTCTCTTACAGGTTTTTTAATTGTTTTTTTTAATTGCTTTTAAAGAATTTAATCAACTGTTTTTTAATTGTGCTGTTAATAAAGTTTGTATTTTCCAATGAATTTTTAGTCTCCGTGTTGTTTTTTATGAATTCCAAATTTTAGGTTTACAATTAGTTTTTTAGGCATAAATAAACAGGAAATGAAAAAACAGTAAATAAACATCCCCAAAAATAACAAACTAAAATAACAAACTAAAATAACAAACAAAACATTTTTATTGATGATGCATGGCTTGCGCTAGCTTTCGGCGGTGTTGTGCCTTCTTCAGGCTATGCTCATGCATCCGTGGCCAAATTCAAATAAAGGAGACTTCTCTCTGCCCCTCCTTTTATAGGCTTTTTTGACTCCTCCCTATGTTGCTTTGTGTTTTTCCTTTTGGTTTTCTTTGTAGTTTTCTTGCTCTGCTTTCTTTGGCTTAACCCTATCCTTTTCCTTTCCTTTCTCCTTTCCTACCCTTCTTTGCCTTCTGTTTCCTTTCGCTCCTAATTCCTGCTTCCTTTCCTTTGGCTTATATACCCTCCTTTCCTAATTATATCTATGGCCTTCATTTTTGTTTATCCTTTGTCTTTGTGGCCTTTATTTTGAGTTTTTTACTTGGGTTTCTTTCTTACTGGGGTTAAGGTCAGGGCTTCACCATGGATGGGGCTAGGGGTTCGGCCAGGATAGTGGCTGGTTAGGGTTAGGATCAGGATTCTGGGATGGGGATAGTGTAATTAGGGCCGAATTGGCATAGGGGATAAATTTGGGGTCCAAATTAGGGGTCAGAGGTAATAGAGGGTGGGGGCAACCAAGCAGGGCTCGTAAGTGGCTTCGGCAGTAGGCCTCGGTCAATCTGGTGAACCAGCGGGTACATGGCAGGCACTGGCCGGTTAGGTAAGGGGAATGAAGCTCCTCCCTGCACGAGGAGGGCAGGAGCGGTGCACGGGCCATACCGTGACCCTTCCCGAGACCCACCACGTTATCGCCACCCCGTCTTCCGTGTCCGTTACTCTCCGGTTCCAAATCAGGTAAGTACCTTCCTAAATTAGGCTTCCAGGTAAGTACCATAGTTTTATTATTATTGTTATTTTTAATCAATTGTATTAATTTTGCTTCTCTTACAGGTTTTTTAATTGTTTTTTTTAATTGCTTTTAAAGAATTTAATCAACTGTTTTTTAATTGTGCTTTAATAAAGTTTGTATTTTTCCAATGAATTTTTAGTCTCCGTGTTGTTTTTTATGAATTCCAAATTTTAGGTTTACAATTAGTTTTTTAGGCCATAAATAAACAGGAAAATGAAAAAACAGTAAATAAACATCCCCCAAAAATAACAAACTAAAATAACAAACTAAAATAACAAACAAAACATTTTTATTGATGATGCATGGCTTGCGCTAGCTTTCGGCGGTGTTGTGCCTTCTTCAGGCTATGCTCATGCATCCGTGGCCAAATTCAAATAAAGGAGACTTCTCTCTGCCCCTCCTTTTATAGGCTTTTTGACTCCTCCCTATGTTGCTTTGTGTTTTTCCTTTTTGGTTTTCTTTGTAGTTTTCTTGCTCTGCTTTCTTTGGCTTAACCCTATCCTTTTCCTTTCCTTTCTCCTTTCCTACCCTTTCTTTGCCTTCTGTTTCCTTTCGCTCCTAATTCCTGCTTCCTTTCCTTTGGCTTATATACCCTCCTTTCCTAATTATATCTATGGCCTTCATTTTTGTTTATCCTTTGTCTTTGTGGCCTTTATTTTGAGTTTTTTACTTGGGTTTCTTTCTTACTGGGGTTAAGGTCAGGGCTTCACCATGGATGGGGCTAGGGGTTCAGGCCAGGATAGTGGCTGGTTAGGGTTAGGATCAGGATTCTGGGATGGGGATAGTGTAATTAGGGCCGAATTGGCATAGGGGATAAATTTGGGGTCCAAATTAGGGGTCAGAGGTAATAGAGGGTGGGGGGCAACCAAGCAGGGCTCGTAAGTGGCTTCGGCAGTAGGCCTCGGTCAATCTGGTGAACCAGCGGGTACATGGCAGGCACTGGCCGGTTAGGTAAGGGGAATGAAGCTCCTCCCTGCACGAGGAGGGCAGGAGCGGTGCACGGGCCATACCGTGACCCTTCCCGAACCCACCACGTTATCGCCACCCCGTCTTCCGTGTCCGTTACTCTCCGGTTCCAAATCAGGTAAGTACCTTCCTAAATTAGGCTTCCAGGTAAGTACCATAGTTTTATTATTATTGTTATTTTTAATCAATTGTATTAATTTTGCTTCTCTTACAGGTTTTTTAATTGTTTTTTTAATTGCTTTTAAAGAATTTAATCAACTGTTTTTTAATTGTGCTGTTAATAAAGTTTGTATTTTTCCAATGAATTTTAGTCTCCGTGTTGTTTTTATGAATTCCAAATTTTAGGTTTACAATTAGTTTTTTAGGCCATAAATAAACAGGAAAATGAAAAAACAGTAAATAAACATCCCCCAAAATAACAAACTAAAATAACAAACTAAAATAACAAACAAAACATTTTTATTGATGATGCATGGCTTGCGCTAGCTTTCGGCGGTGTTGTGCCTTCTTCAGGCTATGCTCATGCATCCGTGGCCAAATTCAAATAAAGGAGACTTCTCTCTGCCCCTCCTTTTATAGGCTTTTTTGACTCCTCCCTATGTTGCTTTGTGTTTTTCCTTTTTGGTTTTCTTTGTAGTTTTCTTCTCTGCTTTCTTTGGCTTAACCCTATCCTTTCCTTTCCTTTCTCCTTTCCTACCCTTTCTTTGCCTTCTGTTTCCTTTCGCTCCTAATTCCTGCTTCCTTTCCTTTGGCTTATATACCCTCCTTTCCTAATTATATCTATGGCCTTCATTTTTGTTATCTTTGTCTTTGTGGCCTTTATTTTGAGTTTTTACTTGGGTTTCTTTCTTACTGGGGTTAAGGTCAGGGCTTCACCATGGATGGGGCTAGGGGTTCAGGCCAGGATAGTGGCTGGTTAGGTTAGGATCAGGATTCTGGGATGGGGATAGTGTAATTAGGGCCGAATTGGCATAGGGGATAAATTTGGGTCCAAATTAGGGTCAGAGGTAATAGAGGGTGGGGGGCAACCAAGCAGGGCTCGTAAGTGGCTTCGGCAGTAGGCCTCGGTCAATCTGGTGAACCAGCGGGTACATGGCAGGCACTGGCCGTTAGGTAAGGGAATGAAGCTCCTCCCTGCACGAGGAGGGCAGGAGCGGTGCACGGGCCATACCGTGACCCTTCCCGAGACCCACCACGTTATCGCCACCCCGTCTTCCGTGTCCGTTACTCTCCGGTTCCAAATCAGGTAAGTACCTTCCTAATTAGGCTTCCAGGTAAGTACCATAGTTTTATTATTATTGTTATTTTTAATCAAATTGTATTAATTTGCTTCTCTTACAGGTTTTTAATTGTTTTTTAATTGCTTTTAAAGAATTTAATCAACTGTTTTTTAATTGTGCTGTTAATAAAGTTTGTATTTTTCCAATGAATTTTTAGTCTCCGTGTTGTTTTTATGAATTCCAAATTTTAGGTTTACAATTAGTTTTTTAGGCCATAAATAAACAGGAAAATGAAAAAACAGTAAATAAACATCCCCCAAAATAACAAACTAAAATAACAAACTAAAATAACAAACAAAACATTTTTATTGATGATGCATGGCTTGCGCTAGCTTTCGGCGGTGTTGTGCCTTCTTCAGGCTATGCTCATGCATCCGTGGCCAATTCAAATAAAGGAGACTTCTCTCTGCCCCTCCTTTTATAGGCTTTTTTGACTCCTCCCTATGTTGCTTTGTGTTTTTCCTTTTTGGTTTTCTTTGTAGTTTTCTTGCTCTGCTTTCTTTGGCTTAACCCTATCCTTTTCCTTTCCTTTCTCCTTTCCTACCCTTCTTTGCCTTCTGTTTCCTTTGGCTCCTAATTCCTGCTTCCTTTCCTTTGGCTTATATACCCTCCTTTCCTAATTATATCTATGGCCTTCATTTTTGTTTATCCTTGTCTTTGTGGCCTTTATTTTGAGTTTTTACTTGGGTTTCTTTCTTACTGGGGTTAAGTCAGGGCTTCACCATGGATGGGGCTAGGGGTTCAGGCCAGGATAGTGGCTGGTTAGGGTTAGGATCAGGATTCTGGGATGGGGATAGTGTAATTAGGGCCGAATTGGCATAGGGGATAAATTTGGGGTCCAAATTAGGGGTCAGAGGTAATAGAGGGTGGGGGCAACCAAGCAGGGCTCGTAAGTGGCTTCGGCAGTAGGCCTCGGTCAATCTGGTGAACCAGCGGGTACATGGCAGGCACTGGCCGGTTAGGTAAGGGGAATGAAGCTCCTCCCTGCACGAGGAGGGCAGGAGCGGTGCACGGGCCATACCGTGACCCTTCCCGAGACCCACCACGTTATCGCCACCCCGTCTTCCGTGTCCGTTACTCTCCGGTTCCAAATCAGGTAAGTACCTTCCTAAATTAGGCTTCCAGGTAAGTACCATAGTTTTATTATTATGTTATTTTTAATCAAATTGTATTAATTTTGCTTATCTTACAGGTTTTTTAATTGTTTTTAAATCTTTTAATCAACTGTTTTTTAATTGTGCTGTTAATAAAGTTTGTATTTTTCCAATGAATTTTTAGTCTCCGTGTTGTTTTTTATGAATTCCAAATTTTAGGTTTACAATTAGTTTTTTAGGCCATAAATAAACAGGAAAATGAAAAAACAGTAAATAAACATCCCCCAAAAATAACAAACTAAAATAACAAACTAAAATAACAAACAAACATTTTTATTGATGATGCATGGCTTGCGCTAGCTTTCGGCGGTGTTGTGCCTTCTTCAGGCTATGCTCATGCATCCGTGGCCAAATTCAAATAAAGGAGACTTCTCTCTGCCCTCCTTTATAGGCTTTTTTGACTCCTCCCTATGTTGCTTTGTGTTTTTCCTTTTTGGTTTTCTTTGTAGTTTTCTTGCTCTGCTTTCTTTGGCTTAACCCTATCCTTTCCTTTCCTTTCTCCTTTCCTACCCTTCTTTGCCTTCTGTTTCCTTTCGCTCCTAATCCTGCTTCCTTTCCTTTGGCTTATATACCCTCCTTTCCTAATTATATCTATGGCCTTCATTTTTGTTTATCCTTTGTCTTTGTGGCCTTTATTTGAGTTTTTTACTTGGGTTTCTTTCTTACTGGGGTTAGGTCAGGGCTTCACCATGGATGGGGCTAGGGGTTCAGGCCAGGATAGTGGCTGGTTAGGGTTAGGATCAGGATTCTGGGATGGGATAGTGTAATTAGGGCCGAATTGGCATAGGGGATAAATTTGGGGTCAAATTAGGGGTCAGAGGTAATAGAGGGTGGGGGGCAACCAAGCAGGGCTCGTAAGTGGCTTCGGCAGTAGGCCTCGGTCAATCTGGTGAACCAGCGGGTACATGGCAGGCACTGGCCGGTTAGGTAAGGGGAATGAAGCTCCTCCCTGCACGAGGAGGGCAGGAGCGGTGCACGGGCCATACCGTGACCCTTCCCGAGACCCACCACGTTATCGCCACCCGTCTTCCGTGTCCGTTACTCTCCGGTTCCAAATCAGGTAAGTACCTTCCTAAATTAGGCTTCCAGGTAAGTACCATAGTTTTATTATTATTGTTATTTTTAATCAAATTGTATTAATTTTGCTTCTCTTACAGGTTTTTAATTGTTTTTTTAATTGCTTTTAAAGAATTTAATCAACTGTTTTTTAATTGTGCTGTTAATAAAGTTTGTATTTTCCAATGAATTTTAGTCTCCGTGTTGTTTTTATGAATTCCAAATTTTAGGTTTACAATTAGTTTTTTAGGCCATAAATAAACAGGAAAATGAAAAACAGTAAATAAACATCCCCCAAAAATAACAAACTAAAATAACAAACTAAAATAACAAACAAAACATTTTTATTGATGATGCATGGCTTGCGCTAGCTTTCGGCGGTGTTGTGCCTTCTTCAGGCTATGCTCATGCATCCGTGGCCAAATTCAAATAAAGGAGACTTCTCTCTGCCCCTCCTTTTATAGGCTTTTTGACTCCTCCCTATGTTGCTTTGTGTTTTCCTTTTTGGTTTTCTTTGTAGTTTTCTTACTCTGCTTTCTTTGGCTTAACCCTATCCTTTCCTTTCCTTTCTCCTTTCCTACCCTTTTTGCCTTCTGTTCCTTCGCTCCTAATTCCGCTTCCTTTCCTTTGGCTTATATACCCTCCTTTCCTAATTATATCTATGGCCTTCATTTGTTTATCCTTTGTCTTTGTGGCCTTTATTTGAGTTTTTACTTGGGTTTCTTTCTTACTGGGGTTAAGGTCAGGGCTTCACCATGGATGGGCTAGGGGTTCAGGCCCAGGATAGTGGCTGGTTAGGGTTAGGATCAGGATTCTGGATGGGGATAGTGTAATTAGGGCCGAATTGCATAGGGATAAATTTGGGGTCCAAATTAGGGGTCAGAGGTAATAGAGGGTGGGGGGCAACCAAGCAGGGCTCGTAATGGCTTCGGCAGTAGGCCTCGGTCAATCTGGTGAACCACGGGTACATGGCAGGCACTGGCCGTTAGGTAAGGGGAATGAAGCTCCTCCCTGCACGAGGAGGGCAGGAGCGGTGCACGGGCCATACCGTGACCCTTCCGAGACCCACCACGTTATCGCCACCCCGTCTTCCGTGTCCGTTACTCTCCGGTTCCAAATCAGGTAAGTACCTTCCTAAATTAGGCTTCCAGGTAAGTACCATAGTTTTATTATTATTGTTATTTTTAATCAAATTGTATTAATTTTGCTTCTCTTACAGGTTTTTAATTGTTTTTTTTAATTGCTTTAAAGAATTTAATCAACTGTTTTTTAATTGTGCTGTTAATAAAGTTTGTATTTTTCCAATGAATTTTAGTCTCCGTGTTGTTTTTTATGAATTCCAAATTTTAGGTTTACAATTAGTTTTTTAGGCCATAAATAAACAGGAAAATGAAAAAACAGTAAATAAACATCCCCAAAAATAACAAACTAAAAATAACAAACTAAAATAACAAACAAAACATTTTATTGATGATGCATGGCTTGCGCTAGCTTTCGGCGGTGTTGTGCCTTCTTCAGGCTATGCTCATGCATCCGTGGCCAAATTCAAATAAAGGAGACTTCTCTCTGCCCCTCCTTTTATAGGCTTTTTGACTCCTCCCTATGTTGCTTTGTGTTTTTTCCTTTTGGTTTTCTTTGTAGTTTTTGCTCTGCTTTCTTTGGCTTAACCCTATCCTTTTCCTTTCCTTTCTCCTTTCCTACCCTTTCTTTGCCTTCTGTTTCCTTTCGCTCCTAATTCCTGCTTCCTTTCCTTTGGCTATATACCCTCCTTTCCTAATTTATCTATGGCCTTCATTTTTGTTTATCCTTTGTCTTTGTGGCCTTTATTTTGAGTTTTTTACTTGGGTTTCTTTCTTACTGGGTTAAGGTCAGGGCTTCACCATGGATGGGGCTAGGGGTTCAGGCCAGGATAGTGGCTGGTTAGGGTTAGGATCAGGATTCTGGGATGGGGATAGTGTAATTAGGGCCGAATTGGCATAGGGGATAAATTTGGGGTCCAAATTAGGGGTCAGAGGTAATAGAGGGTGGGGGGCAACCAAGCAGGGCTCGTAAGTGGCTTCGGCAGTAGGCCTCGGTCAATCTGGTGAACCAGCGGGTACATGGCAGGCACTGGCCGGTTAGGTAAGGGAATGAAGCTCCTCCCTGCACGAGGAGGGCAGGAGCGGTGCACGGGCCATACCGTGACCCTTCCCGAGACCCACCACGTTATCGCCACCCGTCTTCCGTGTCCGTTACTCTCCGGTTCCAAATCAGGTAAGTACCTTCCTAAATTAGGCTTCCAGGTAAGTACCATAGTTTTTATTATTATGTTATTTTTAATCAATTGTATTATTTTGCTTCTCTTACAGGTTTTGTTTTTTTTAATTGCTTTTAAAGATTTAATCAACTGTTTTTAATTGTGCTGTTAATAAAGTTTGTATTTTTCCAATGAATTTTTAGTCTCCGTGTTGTTTTTTATGAATTCCAAATTTAGGTTTACAATTAGTTTTTAGGCCATAAATAAACAGGAAAATGAAAAACAGTAAATAAACATCCCCCAAAATAACAAACTAAAATAACAAACTAAAATAACAAACAAAACATTTTATTGATGATGCATGGCTTGCGCTAGCTTTCGGCGGTGTTTGTGCCTTCTTCAGGCTATGCTCATGCATCCGTCCAATTCAAAATAAAGGAGACTTCTCTCTGCCCTCCTTTATAGGCTTTTTTGACTCCTCCCTATGTTGCTTGTGTTTTTCCTTTGGTTTCTTTGTAGTTTTCTTGCTCTGCTTTCTTGGCTTAACCCTATCCTTTCCTTTCCTTTCTCCTTTCCTACCCTTTCTTTGCCTTCGTTTCCTTTCGCTCCTAATTCTGCTTCCTTTCCTTGGCTTATATACCCTCCTTTCCTAATTATATCTATGGCCTTCATTTTTGTTATCCTTTGTCTTTGTGCCTTTATTTTGAGTTTTACTTGGGTTTTCTTCTTACTGGGTAAGGTCAGGGCTTCACCATGGATGGGGCTAGGGTTCAGGCAGGATAGTGGTGGTTAGGTTAGGATCAGGATTCTGGATGGGGATAGTGTAATTAGGGCCGAATTGGCATAGGGATAAATTTGGGGTCCAAATTAGGGGTCAGAGGTAATAGAGGGTGGGGGGCAACCAAGCAGGGCTCGTAGTGGCTTCGGCAGTAGGCTCGGTCAATCTGGTGAACCAGCGGGTACATGGCAGGCACTGGCCGGTTAGGTAAGGGAATGAAGCTCCTCCCTGCACGAGGAGGGCAGG
>NW_020327409.1:0-30259 GCF_001858045.2 Oreochromis niloticus | reverse complement strand
GCGGTTTTGGAAACCCAAATCTACAACCAGAGTTCACACTCTTAAGCATGTTTTTGTGTGGTTTTTGCTGTGCTTTTGTAGTTCAGTGACTTTTTTGTGCAGTTCAGGTTGTTTTTCTGGATCAGGGAGTTGAGCTGAGATGTATCTGTCCACAAAGTCACAGACAGTTTGGTCATCATCCACATCTACTTCTACCTTTTCTCTAATCCACAGCAACATGTGTATATGCGGACTACCTCTGTGCTGGAACTCAACTCTGTAAAAGTAATCAATGATTTCACCAAGGGCTGTGCAGGAGAAAAAAGCAAATCTCTGAACAAAGCCTCAACACGCTTATCAAACATCGCATGGTGGTTACTGGATTGATCTTAGAATTTCACACTTTTCTGACCAGTCCAGGGCTTCAAAATCAACCTCTTCACCTTGCTGTCTCTTTATTGCTTGAATCACTTCAGGCCATCTCATCTCAGCAGCAGAGAAAGTGACAAAGAACTGAGGTGTTCCTATTTGACGAAGCATACTGAATAGATCTTTGTGGTTTTCTGCCAGTAAGCTGGAGTTCCTCTGAGTGGCTGCATAAATCTGATTGCATCTTTATTTCTTACCAGCTTCTCTACTTCTGTCTTACTTGTAACATTCCTGATGTGATTTTGCGTCCATCTTTGGTCATAGTTTTACCTTTCCTTAGCTGTATTGTCATGCTGGAATTAGCCAGGTGTATTTCAGTGACAAACTGTGAGAAAAATAGGTAATTTGTGTCTTTAGCAAATCTTGCATCAATGTTGAAAAGCCTTGACTTGAAGTAAGCACTCGGTGTGAGTTTAAGACGTCTCTTTTCATCCAGTGTATTCTGACCAGTAGGAAACTGCACAGGAAATGCCATGGCTTCCAAATGAGGAGTTCTGAAGAAGCTAACAGGATTGTTTCTTTCTGCAGGAGCCACACAATATGTGTTATCAGTGAAACAGAGAATCTCTTCTGAAATGTCTACAGGCTGCAGGCAACTTTCTAGAGCAAAACCTCCATTGTTTAAATCACTTTCTGGTTCCTCTGGATTTTGTTCTTCTGGTTGTTCATCGCAGGATACCATATCAATATCTTGTTCACTTTCAGACTCAGTTCACACAAAAGGGCATCTTTTTCATAGTTGTCAATTTCCATTAAATCTGCTTCATTATAATCATCACTTCCCATGCTGGCTTCATCACTGCTGTCATCATCAGGTAACGTTGGATCACAAAGCAATGCATCATCTCTGATAATAATATCTGTGTACTGTGGATGAATCTGTTTCAGTTTACGCAGGGCTTGGATCAGTTTAGACCAGGTGACAGTCTGGAACAGCTGATGGCCTTTGTAGCACAGTCGTCTTTTCAGCTTAATTCTCATGACCTGTGATTGGCTTCTGAGCCGAGGCAAACAGTCAACTGTTTGTTGGACTTCAGATGGTACACACACCACATTACCACGTATGAGTCTTTGTCTGCCTTTTGGAAGTGGAATAATCTTAGCAAATGGTATGCATTTGGCAATCAGATGTCTCTCCAGAATGTTGAGATCACACAGTTCAGCTGGAATATCCTGCAGTTCTAAACCATTGACAGCAGCAAGCCTGGGCATGCATCCACTTTTGAGGGAACTGTGACACGTGTGACAGATATACTCTTTCTTTCTCTCAACAGGAAAACTGCATTGATCATTACATGCTTCATCACACACATGAACAAATTTACCAGTTAGACACTGCTGAGCTACAGTTTGGTGTTTTGAGTAATTTGCTCTTTTGCAGATTTTCACCTGATTAGGAAAAGAAGCTTTTAGACAAACAGTACAAACATAAGATGGTGCTGACTTAATGTTTGATCTGAAACGAGATATGGCCTCATTCATTAAACTGTTATCTGGATGATACTGTAAACTTTCAGCTGGTCGATGCATCTGACGATATTTTCTTTTTATGTTCATTGCACATCTGATATTATGCATCTGTCTAAAAGAAAAACTGTTCCAATATTTTATTCTCATTCGTTCTCTCATATTGTCCTTGTGTTGCTGCTGAAATTGTCTCTTTTCTCCATAACGTTTTGTCATGTAAGATCGTTTTTTCTTTTTAAATTCTTCATTTTCTTTATATAGGTTAGAAACATATGACCTCATGTAAGCTTTATGTTTCTCTCTGAATTCATCACAAGTTCTGTATATTCTTCTTATATGATCTTTCTGTTTTTCTTTGAATACAGCACATTCTCTATATGCTCTTATTATACGTTCCTTCTGCTTTTCTCTGAATTTAGGACATTGTCTATAAGATTCCCTGTATGTTTTTTTCATACGTTCCTTCTGCTTTTCTCTGAATATGGGATTGTCCTTATACATCCTTATGACATGTTCTCTTTTTTTCTCTCTAATTTTAGCAATTTCTCTATAGATCATTCTCATATGCTCTCTCTGTTTCTCTCTATATAAAGTATTTAATTTATACAGATTATTTTTGTACACACCCTTCTTCTGTCTGTGATCAGGATCATTAGACTTTCTACTGGAATTTTTTTTCTTTGTCTTGAAGCTTTCATCAAAAGTGTACATCTGCCTTTCTTTCTTTTTCTGATTTTCCTTCCTTTGTGGTAGTTTTTGTTGGGACAATAATCTTCTCATTTTTTGCCTCCGGTGTTTATCACATTTCAACAGTTTATTTGAGAGTTCCTGTGTTGTCTTAGTTGAACAGGAGGCAATGTTTGTATCATTCTGAGGAGCATAATCTGATTTTACCTGAGAGTCTCTCACAGAAGATGCAGATGTTTCATTTTCAAAATAATCAGGATGCTGGTTAATCTCAGCAGTAGCTGTCTCATTTGAATAATCCACTCTGGATGACATCACTTCCATGGTTAAAGTGTTGATCCCAGTTTTCTGTGTTTGCTCAGTGGATGTTTGGGAGTTTAATTCAAGAACAGGTTGATTTAAAACTGGTGCTGGATCACTTGTAGCAGGTTGTCTGTATTCACTGGTTTGATCAGCATCTCTTTGGTCAGCAGTGTTTTCACTGTGAAACTCGACAGGCTGTAGCTCATAAGTGCAGGTTGGTGCGATGCTAAACATTCGGTACAAGCATTTGATCCTGTCAATCATGTCATTAAGACGTGTGAATTTTAACATAACTGCAGTTCCACCACTTACACCTAGCAACAATGGCATTCCTGTAGACTTACGTGGGTGAGGATCAAAATATCCGTATTCACCAGAAGTCAGCCTGCAAACTGCGATGACTGTTCCTCCCATGAGTAGCAGAGCGTAGCGAACGTCTGAAGCCAAACACTGTAGTCCCTGTTCAAGGCTCGGAAAATGATCTGTACCATCAAATGTGCCATAATGAGCTAACTGAGACATGTCCACTTGATACTCGTGTCTGCGGCTGGTGACCACTGTGGGAAGCTCATCACAGGCTAGAAACACGCTGTTCACAAACCTCTTTCTGGCATCTGAATACACGGCATGGCCTTTGTCCAACACACGGTTTAGATCTGCTCTGGTTATGAATTCATCCTCGTGTAAGAATGACAGGAAAACCAAACTGTTAGCCATGCATTGCTGATTCCGGTACTTTCCATACCTAGGAGAAGCCTGGCTTCGGGACGCACAGATGCTACTCACTCGTGGACGAGTTTCACTGTTTGTAACCTGTACATGAGACGGTCCTGGAGCTTCTCCATCATGCTGCGTTTGCACAGTTACCTGGGGTTCAATCGGAATTACCTGCTGTACTTTAGCATTTGGCACACATGCTGAGCGAACACCTCTCTTTACCACATCTGCATAAGACGGTGTGGCTGTCTGAACGCTGCTCTGCACTTCTGGACCAGGAATACTTGTAACACACACCTTTACCTGCTCACCGGTCTGAGAAAAATTTACCTGTTCTTTCTGCTTTTGCCATCTAAGCTTCTGGGACTGTGACCTTTGACCTTTTCTTGGCATTTTATCGAAGTACAAACTGAAGCTTATATGTATTTATACAAAGATATAAACAAAACTCAACCTGGAAACAGTGAAGAACTAATAACTCTTCAAGTTAGTATTAAATCTGAAAAAAATGTCAATATAAATATAAAAATGTTCCAATGTTCTTATAAATATGTAAATAGATGTAAAAGGTTGACTTTAATCCAAACTCAATATAAAAGACATTCAGTTCTTTGAAAACACTTTGCTCAGTTTTATTGTAGCTTTTTCCAAAACAGAATATTTTTACTTCTTATATTTTAACCAGACTTGTTAATGACTAGATCTTAGCTTCTGTAAAGGGACATACAGAATAAATCACAATAATCAACAGGCTATAATAAAAGTCGTTTTTTTTTTAAAGTAGACTTTGTGTAAATCTTTCAGATATTTAAAATTTAAAGCAAATATAAGGAGCTGTGATGGTGTGGTGATCAGATGACAGGCAATGAGGATTCTTCAGCTGGATGTTCTGCAGCAGTCAGGAAACAGGAAGTCTGGGTCCTCAGGGCAGCTTCTCGATGGCAATTGTGTCTGAACACTTACACTGAGTAACAGAAATGTCCCTAAATAATAATAGTATAACCCTACTATAGTCCAATTTTACTGACAATGAAACAGACTAGCAAAATGTATCTCAAGTTATCTGATTTAATATTTTTGTGAATACAGCAGTCTGAATGTGTTGTATAATATAACAAGTTTATCTTATTACAAAAAAACCTTTAAGGTGTAAATTTTATATAATGTATCAAAGTAATTGCACCTCTAAGCCAAACTATCAGTGTTTATTCCTAAGTGTTCCAAGTAAAAATTAAAATTACAAATCTACAGCTGTGTAAGTAGTTTCTACTGTACTGTAATTCTACTATTGTAATTTCAACGTTCTACTTGTAATTTCCAGCAAAAAGACTGGATGTGAGAGAGTTTAACGATAGGAAAGAAGGAGCAGTGAGAGCAGAGATCTCTCAGAATTCTGTAACAGATAGATGAAGTACTGGTAACTTCAATTTCCCAAAAATTGGGACCATGTCAAAACTTGATTATTCCAGTCAAAACTTGATTCCAGTCAAAAGTTGATTCCAGTTAAAAACGTGATTTTTGATAACTTAGATAGAGCTTGTGGGATAGAGTGAAGCAAGATAGAACGGCTTGTCAAAATAGATAGAGTGGGGAGAGTGATAGGACAGACTGAATGGCTTGTTAATGATAGAGAGAGAGAGAGAGAGCGAGCTTCTGCAGCAGGTCACCTGTAAGACACAAAAAGACTGGAATTAGGCATATTTCCAATAAACATAGCTTTCCAGTATTTTTCAGAAAATAAGGCACACTTAAAATCCTTTAATGTTCTCAAAAATAGACAGTGCGCCTTGTGTATTCATTCTGGCTGTGCTTACTGACTTCAAACCAATTCTATGTGGGACACGGCGCTGCAAAATCTCTCAAAATGTTGTAGTACAACTTTGGTAAGCTACCGTAGTTAGGAGCCTCGCGGTGTAATTCACACTGTGCTTGAACATAATATTATGCTGTGTGTGTGTGTATAGGGACCTGGCAACTGTTAAGAGCCATGCTTACGAAGCAGGTTTCAAACTGATCAGCTCATGAAGAATTTGATGGATTTGTGGAAGAGGAATGAACTGAAAAAGTGAGCGTATTGTTCTGTATTTTATGTGTTACAACTTAGATTGACTTATCTGTGTGTTTTGTTTGGCTTAATGTACCTTATGTTTAAAAAAAAAAGACTCATTCATTAACATTATGCCTTATAATCTGAAAAATACAGTACATATAGGGCTTTACACACTGAAGCGTACTACAGTAAATTATTGGACTGAACTGAATGACAATGTTTAACAAATGGCGGTGGAACTATTAAGGAAATTTTTGCATTCTATTAAAACAATAAAAACAAATACAGTCTATAACCAAGATGTGCTGCTACAGTAACTTACTGTTAACATTATATGGTCCAAATAAACCCACACACTGAGGTTAGAGCAGGCCTCCTGCTCTACATCAACTTTACATCCACTCAAATTAAAATTTATTGATTAACTGGCCAAAAAGAACAAATCCTTTCTCACATTTGCCTAAAACCATCTTGATGATAAACAAGAGCTGTGCTGAGTCACTGCACTAAACTGAGCCTTCTGTAGTGAAAGAAATATTAAAAAACAAAACAAACAAAAAAGCCCAAAACACCAGCATTAAAGTCAAAAATGGTGCTGTTACTGTGATGGCCCAGAGTCCTTTTACTACTTTAGGACCTGCATCAGGCCATCAAGTCCTGAGCTTAAGTTTAATCACACTTGGGATTCGCAGCAGGAAAGGGATCTGAAGTACACAAGCAAGTCCAACTATGAAAGAAGCAAAACTCTTGGTGTAGACTAATCAGAGTCTGGACTTTAGTGAAATTAAGATACTTGACATGACTCGTAAACCCTATATTGAACATTAATTAAAACAATTCTAAAAGTAGAGTGGACCAAAAGCATTTAAACCAGTCATTACTAGTTAATGTAAATGCTTGATTATACTTGTTGGTGTCAGGGCTTCCACAGCTGGGTAACATGTTCACACATTAGACCAGGTTGTTCTGGTTTGCTTTTCTCTGCTTCATAAATGAAATAATCCCTGTAAAACTGCTTTTTGTATTTAGCCAAGTTATCCTTGTTAGATAATTTGAAACATGACAAAAAGAAGCATGAAAAAATAAATCTGCAACAAAGAAAGACCTTTCCCAGCATTGTACCTCAAACAAAACTTTACTTACCAGACTTGAGACGATCAGATCAGTTTAGCAGTCTAGAGAAAGGAAACAATACATCAGATAACTGTGTAATGATTCAGACTGTAGAGCCTCTTCACACACAATTGATTTTACTGTGACATAAAATAATTAGTAAAATCCTCAATTTCTGAAAGCCTTAATGAACTTACTGTAGTCTAAAAAGGACAAACATTAGTTGCAGGGTCTCAGATGGCTATAACATGTGCAATAAAAGCATTCATAATACAGAAGTGCAAATAGGCACCAATAATTGTTGGCACAGATGCAGAATATACCAAGTTGTTCCTAGACAGAAGCTTTGTGGCTCAAAGACTGTCTATCACAAGTCAATGGTAATAAAATGTGAAAAACAAAATTTTTAATGTCATTTAAGATTAAAGAGTTGGATACAAAGCAACTGTTTAAATCAGAAGCAACCTCATACATGTAAATATTGACAAGTTACAGCAACAACAGTGGCACGACATTTTTGTAATGAAAATTGTCTTAAATACTACACTAAAAAGTCCTTCCATTGTACCTGTTGGTAGGAATATTTATTTATTTTGTAATATTTCCCTTTTTGGCAACATTTATATTTAATTTTCAAACACACTGTGTTCACCAAATAATTAATAAAGTAATTTTTGTATTTTGTAAATAAATAACACACTGGCTTTAATGTATCATACACTGTCCACTTACAACTATGGTTGTATTATTGCTTAACTGTTAAAGTTATTAGATTTAGTGACTCAAGCAAAATACTTCTACAGTGTTCTGACTTTAATACATAAGCAGAATTTGAGAGACAACATAAATCAATACAAGTGTTTAAGCTACGACTTATACTGACCGGGGCTTTGCTGCTACAGATTATAAATCCTGACTATGTGTTTTGCCCATGAGCAAACTATTATATGTAAATTGCTAAATATATTACACAATGCCAGGTTCATATTGCTTCAGTTACAATCACTGTTTACTTACCACAAATGACAAAATCAAGCTTGTATTTCACTCCGTCTAACAAAAGACAAGTAACAAAAATACAGAATGAGACAATTAAAATCACCATAAGAGTCAATGCTACATCACTCTCTGTAGTCTCTGGAATACAAACAACAACTCTTCTGTTTTCGTTTTTTTCGAAACCTTATTAAAAATTGCCATGTTCATTAAAAGCAATATGTAATTACATCCACTTGCAGTAAGCCACATAAGTTTCTTAGTAATGTTAAGCTGTGATATTCTAAGGAGCTTGGAAAGAAAAGCGTCTAGACATCTTTAAGTTCTTCACTGATTCACTCGTCTGAGAATCTTCTTCTTAGATGCGAGGTAAAAGGCTTCACACAACTTAAAGAAGTCCAGACACTTTCCTTTCCAAGCTTCTTAGACTACAATGACCTGGATGACTGACAACCGTCCCATATACGAAGCTCTAATACTTTGGTGCTATTAGATAAGACAGTAAATATCATTAGAAATTATTTGCTACACCTAGCACTGCACACTTTATCAAGTGGTGACATAACAATTTCAAAGCATGTAACAATTATAAATGAAAGCTTAGATGATATATTTGTAGGTTTTAACATTTGAGGTGCCCTGCATTCAAATTCTGCTTCCTAAAAATGTTATCAACTGCACACAGTATCATTTAGTATATATATTAATATGCTGTTGTTTAAAAATAAATATCTACATAAAACATTAATAATATTAATGGCCCGCTGCTACAGTTTATTTATTTGAAGGTGGGCCATTTTTGTTTTATTAATTTTCCACAAAGTGAGAAGTCAAACAGAGCAGCATATTTAGCTTTTTATTTAAAAGTGAGACAGCACAAACACACGTTTGCTAAACGGTTCTTAAAAATTAGAGTCTCCTTCTTATTCTTGTATGTAACTATGTGTTTTATTCTCAGTCTTTCTCCCCCTTCCCTTAATTAACCCGCAACACAGACAAATGCACACACAGGCACGTGACTCTTTCTCTCCCCGCATTCAGTCAGAGGCGGTAAAATGACTCCTTTTAAGTTGCCAAACCTGCTGCTTCAGCAGCTAATTAGTGGTTCTAAGACGGCGGCTCATTACATCACATAACCTTACAACCTAAAGAATGAGGCTGTTTTAACCGACTAATTTGGGAAGAGAAGAACTAACTGGACCTTCTGTAACAGACTCAGAAACACTAACACACCAAATGAAGCTAATAAAACAAAACAATAAATGTAAACAGTCAAATAAACCAACTTCATTTTATACTGGGCCTATAGCGCTAGGCATTAGCATTGAGTTGTCAGGGCTAGCTTCTCAAACAGTCCTTTAAAATACTAAAATTACAACTTTTCATTAAAAAGCAGCCATTGTGTTGCTTTAATATGACTTATACTTCGCCTGACTTTAAAAGTCACTAACTACAACTCGGTAAATCACTCAAAAAGCTTATAAACATTTCATTTCAGAGAAGCAGAGAAGTAGGTCTTACCTTCAGCAATCGCGGGTAGTGTGCGGAGGTGCAGGAGTGAGCCGGAGATGAAAGAAAACAGTGGCGTTCAGGGGTAGTGGGAAATTCCTTCATTACACAAAATGGGCATTGAAGACATTAAAATTTTGAAGTTCATTTAATTATACTCATACAGTATTTATTTGCTACAAAAAAAAGCAGAGTTTTACTTATATAAGCTGAATAAATATTCCAAACAGGATCATTTGAATTTTAAATAACGGTTAAAAATCATAACTTAATAATCATAATTCATTATGTTAAAATGCAATGCATTATGATAGATTTATTTAACTGACTGGACACCAAGGAACAGGTAAAGAGTTCACCAAACCAAAAAAACAGTGCTGGACAGTCTGCAAAATGTGGAGTCAGATAGACATTGTGCAGAGAAGAGGAGGGGAAAGTTGTATTCTAAAATGGATTAACAATTAAATTAAATTAACACAGCCACCTAAGCATCCTCATACAATAGCAGGAGCTGCAGTGAAAGGCTCGGGTCACTGCACTGCACTGACTCAGCGATTCAGGAAGTTCTTTAACCCCACTGCCATGAGGCTTTTTAGCAGCATCTACTGACATGTTCTTCTCACATTTATTTCTTTTATTCCAATACGCATTGGTTGTAATCATATGAATTCTGAGCTAAATGGACCACTCGTTCACTCAGAACATAGCTGGCACGGGGGTAACTGATGGCACGACCATAGATGGACTGGCCATCCATCACTCACACGCTCACGCCCTGATATGCAAATTTGAATGTGCCAGTCCTCACAGAGGATTGGCTGCCTGGGGACCTGGCTTAGCAGGAAAATTGTAAAATCATTATTGCCAGCTGATAGAAAGCTAATCAAGGGTACACTTTGCTCAAAACTACTTGTTGTTCTACTAAGGCAAATTGGCACAAACTTTAGAAAACCATGGAAGAACAGCTGGCAAGTACACAAATTAGAAACATGCGCGCGCACACACACACACACACAAACATGTAATTCTGTAAAGTTAAGTTATTTCAGCTTCTTCAGCTTTTTCCAGTTTTATATTTTCTGCTGTAGCTATGACAGCCAGAAGCCTGGATCTGCTCAATTTGAATCCACCAATCAGAGATGCTGCTTCTCTCTGGTCATCAGGCTGTGTAGTTGTTCCTGTCAATGCAGCTGCACCCCTTGCTCACACAGAAAGAAACACAGGCTTTCTACAAAGTATTTCTGACATGGAGCAGTAACATAACATCTTAGCAAAAACCTTTACTGTTACTTAAGAGAAACATAATAACTTAGTAGAAATACCACAACAGAGCAGAAATACTATGATTAAGTAGAAATACTATAATTAAGCAGAAATACTGTATTTAGCACAAATACTATAACAAAGCAGAAATACTATGACTTAGTAGTAATAGTATAACAAAAGGGATTCCTCAAAATACTATGAAATTGCCGTAATTCTATGATTTGGCAGAAATACTACGTTTTAGCACAAATACTATAACAAAGCAGAAATACTATGCCTTAGTAGTAATACTATGACATAACAGATATACTGTGATTTAACAGACAATATGCTTTTGCACGAATACTACGATTTCGCTTAGATACTGTGAAATTGCAGTAATACTATGATTTTGAAGGAATACTTTGATTTGGTAGAAATACTATGCCTTAGTAGTAATACTATAACATAACAGATATACTGTGATTTAGCAGACATAGTATTTTTTTGCACAAATACTACAATTTGGCAAGAAATACTATGTTTGGGCACAAATACTATGATTTGCTATAAATACTATGATTTGGCACATATACTATAATCAGCAGATATACTATAACATAACAGAAATTCTACGACTTAGTAGTAATACTATAACATAACAGAAATTTTAATTGGGCACAAATAACATGATTTGGCAAAAAAATACCATGATTTGGCACAAATACAATGATATGGCAGAAATACTATGATTGGGTACAAATACTATGATTTGGCACAAGTACTATGACTTAGTACAAATACTATGATTTGGCACAAATACTATGATGTAGCAGAAATACTATGTTTTAACATAAATAATATCTTTTGACAGAAATTTCTGCTAAAAGGTACTATTTCTGCTTTTTAGCAGAAATACTGTAATTTTGCACAAATACTATGATTTGGGATAAATACTATGATTTGGCAGATGTACTATATTCAGCACATATACTATAACATAACAGAAATACCTCCACCTACTAGTAATACTATAACATATCAGAAATGTCATGATTTGACACAAAAACCATGATTTGGCACAAATACCATGATTTGGCAAAAATACTATGATTACCCAGAATTACTATGATTGAGCAGAAGTACTAAGATGTAGTAGAAGTACTTTGATTTAGCAGAAATACTATTATGGAGGAGTAATACTTTAACATGGGAGAAATATTGATACACACACACATACACAGAGCCTAAAGGGAACAGTGGCTGTTAAGAGTCTGGGCTTGGTATATCTAGGTCAGTTAAATTGGCTGCACCTGCTGTAATCAGCCCTTACACACACAGACACAGAGAGAAGTATGAGTCTTCTTCAGTGTATTTCTCACATTCAGGACTCCCCTCGAACAAATGGCCATAATTTCCTAACCGTAGGGGCTAGAATGCTCATTCTGACACCGTTTTGTTCAGAAGAGATGGGGGAATCTGCAGGTCTTCATAATTCAGAGATAAAATATAAATTATTGAAGATATATGACTTGTAATACACTGTAACTGAGTAGAGGCAAAGCAAAACTGCCTTGACTTGCCCTCAAACAACGTTTTGTAACTCTAAATCTATATGGAGCATCAAAATCATTCTTTCACCGTAAGAAACAGCAGGCTTTGGTGAACAGTCATGGAAATTTTCAGGTCTCTGTGGAAATCCATCAAAAAGATATGACGAGAGAAAAAAGTGCCTCATTTCCAGAGTTTGAAATCTGAAGAGATCTGAGTGAATGACGAATTTCCTACCCTCAAACAAGTGTAACTCATCTCAGAACGGTAATAGGTGAGAAAAAACGTCTTGAATTGTGAGCGTCAGGAGTGTCTGAAGATATATTTGCACAAGCCTCATGTCTCAACTTTTTTTCGTTAAGGAGATATGATGATTTGAAAATGCCTCTCATTAGAGAATTCCAGCGCTGATTTTGAAGAAACTCTCCAATGAGTTTCTATGGAGAGTTTTGAGACTTTGTGTTACTCTGAGGAGATTTGCAAAAAATCTGTAAGTCCCACAAGAATGATAGTGACATTTCCTGAAAGCCAGCAAAAATACCTACGTTTTGATGTATAATTTGTGGGGCTTGAGTATAAATTGAGCGAGTAGCAAGAAGTTGTTCAGACATGAAGAGAAAATTCAGAAAGGACAAGTGCACACTCTGAGTTAATTGCATAGCAACCATAACAACGCATGTATTTTCTGAAAAATCACAATTTTGCAACTGAAAACTTAAAGAGGTATAAAATTAAAATGGTAGAAGATCTGAAAAAGCTGAATCAGACAGGAGTAGCCCAATAATTTGAGAACATTTTAAAGTTTGAATGGAGTTTCTAGGTGAAAGTATGACAAAGTAGTTAAGTTTCAAAAACAAGCAAGTTTTAGCAGAATTTCTGAAGATTTCCATTCATTTCAATGGGACAAATTAAAGGAAAAAAGTGTAATATTTTAAAAAGTATAACAGTAATAAACACCAAAAGTCATAGCCTACGTCAGCAGAAAGAGCAGAACAGTATAGAGTTTGAACTGTGAAAATCGGCTGAAAACTGAAGCAGTAGTTAAGCGGCAAAAAACGTACGGAAGCAACCAGAATAAAGTATAATAAAGAATAAAGAAACAGGAACTCAATAGTGGAAGCCTTTTAGGCATCCACAACTAGAAAATTTGCATTTCCTGCGAAAATGCTGTGTGGATGCCTTATTGCTGAAGCTGTCTGCTCAAAAACTGAAAAAGATGAAAAGTTGCAAAAAGTTGTATGGTGGTGAAAAAAACAAAAATTGTCCTAAGTAGGATTTGAACCTGGCCCTCCTGGTCTCAAGGCAACTACTCATCTCACTGAGCTAAACTCACTCTGAGCAAGAAGAGGTGGAGAGACGGACAACTCTGCTGAAATGAGCAGAAGCT
The DNA here is from genome assembly GCF_001858045.2 of Oreochromis niloticus. Taxonomy (NCBI): domain Eukaryota; kingdom Metazoa; phylum Chordata; class Actinopteri; order Cichliformes; family Cichlidae; genus Oreochromis; species Oreochromis niloticus. The sequence goes on along the minus strand of NW_020327409.1, from coordinate 16,826 downwards.
GCTGAGAAGTGTGCTGATAAGAGGAGAAAAGGCTGAAAATTTTGCAGAAAAGAGGTGAATCAGCAGAATTTCTGCAGAAAAGAGGCAAAGAAGCAGAAACTTGCGCTGAAAAGAGATGAATCAGCAGAATTTCTGCTCAAAAGAGTTTTTCCTGAAAACAGCTGAGACTTGTGCTAATAAGAGGTGATAAGGCTGAAAATTTTTGCAGAAGAGGTGAATAAGCAGAATTTGGGCTGAAAAGAGGTGAAAATTCTGCTGAAAAGAGTTCTGCTGAAAGTTCTGCAGAACTCTTCAGAATTCTGCTGAAAAGATGTTTTTGCTGAAAAATAGCTGAAAAAGCTGGGATTTGTGCTGAAAAGTGGTGAAAAAACTGAAAATTTTGCTGAAAAGGGGTGAAAAAGCTGAAATTGAGTTAAAAAAGTTTAACTGTTAACTGAAAGAAATGTTGCCATAAGCGGGATTTGAACCCAGGCCTCCCAGTCTGAGAACGGCTGCTCATCTCACTGAGCTAAAACACGGCTCAACCGGGCAAGGAAAACTAGTGAGGCCACTGATAATGTGCAAAAATGGGCAAAAAATATTGCAAAAAAAATTCAATATCTCAAAAAGTATAGCAGTTATGAGCACCAAAAGTCATAGCAAACCTTAGCAGAAAGAGCAGAATTTTTTAAAGTTTGAACTGAGAAAATCGGCTGAAAACTGAGGCAGTAGTTAAGCGGCAAAAAACGTACGGAAGCAACTTGAAGAATAACTAGAAAAATTTGCATTTCCTGCGAAAATGCTGTGTGGATGCCTTATTGCTGAAGCTGTCTGCTCAAAAACTGAAAAAGATGAAAAGTTGCAAAAAGTTGTATGGTGATGAAAAAAAACCAAAACTGCCCTGAGCAGGAATCGAACCTGGACCTTCTGGTCTCAAGGAAGCTACTCATCTCACTGAGCTAAACTCACTCTCTCAAAAAAGAGGAGGAGAGACCGACAATTCTGCTAAAATGAGCAGAAGCTGCTGAGAATTGAGCTGAGAAGAGGTGAAAAGGCTGAAAATTTTGCAGAAAAGAGGTAAATCAGCAGAATTTCTGCAGAAAAGAGGCAGAACAAAAGAGAAAACTGAAAACAGGTTTTGCCATGACCGGGATTTGAACCTGGCCGTTCTCGTCTCAAGGCAGCTGCTCATCTCACTGAACCAAACTCTTTCTCTCAAAACCAAGAGATGGAGAATCTGACAATTTTGCTAAATGAGCAGAAGCTGCTGAGGATTGTGCTGATAAGAGGTGAAAAGGCTGAAACTTTTGCAGAAAAGAGGTGAATCAGCAGAATTTCTGCAGAAAAGAGGCAAAGAAGCAGAAACTTGCGCTGAAAAGAGATGAATCAGCAGAGTTTCTGCTCAAAAGATTTGTCTTTTTTCTGAATACAGCCAAAAAGCTGGAATTTGTGCTGAAAAGGGGTGAAAAAAATGAAAATTTTGCTGAAAAGGGGTGAAGAAGCTGAAGAAGCTAAAGTATACTAAATCAAAGTATTTGTGCCAAAACATAGTGTTTCTGCCATATTGTGGTACTACTACATTACAACATGAATACGGATTAAAGATGAAAGAAACTGGCAACAAATTCCTCCACTACAAACCAGTCTGATACCACTTCTTTGCAGCGTTCACGTTTACTAAGGCACTACCCAAAAGGCGCCACAAGAGGGCACTCCAACACAAGAGATGAGGTGAATGAGCAGAATTTCTGCTGAAAAGAGGCAGAAGGTTCTGTATGTAGAAAAAGAAACACTGTTGAACCATGTGTGAAATAAATAATGAAATGAAATGAAAGAACAACCTGGTTCTGCTCAAATTCACCAATCAGAGGTACTGCCTCAGTCTGCTTCATCAGGCTGTGTACTTGTTTCTGTCATGGAGCGTTAACAAGAATCTGAGGTCCATATTAGAAAAGCTGCTAAAATCATAAAACTTTGCAGAATTGTAATAAATTAGCAATATAAATTACAGGTCTGTGATAGTGTATAAATTTGTAGTGAAAAAAAAAAAACGTGGACCAACGTGGGATTGAACCCACGACCTTTGAGCTGCAGAGCCGTGTCATTACTGATTGCGCCACCAGGAAAGGGGGCGGCGGTCTGAAAGACAGATACTTGGGCAGTCAGAAAATAGATCGCGGTGAGAGGCGAAAAACGCCGTTTTTTGGAGTTACAATACGTCGTGTAACTCAAAGACTAGGAGGGCTAGCAGCATAATTCTTGTACTGGGTGAATCAGCGGACTTTGGTGTATTTTGACTGCGATTTTCATAGCTCGTTCTACCTCCGTCGCGGAGATATGACGAGAGAAGAAACGGCTTCATTTCCAGAGTTTGAAGACTGAGAGAAGGACAGATTTCCACCCCTCAAACAAACGTAATTCATTGCTCAACGGTAAGATAATTGTAAAAACTGCTTCCACTGTGAGTGTCAGCAGTGTCTGAAGATATATTGGCACAAGCCTCATGTCCTAACTTTGCTTTGTTAAAGAGATATGGCGATTTGAAAATGCCTCCCGTTTCAGAATTTCAGCTCTGAATTTCAAAACCTCCCCATAGACTTTGAATGGGGAGTATTGAGACCTTGTGTCACTCCGAGGCAAATTGCGAAAAAACGGTAAATCTCACAATAAAGATAGTGACATTGTCTGAAAGCCAGCAAAAATACCTACGTTTTGATGTATAATTTGTGGGGGTTGAGTGGAAATTGAGCGAGTAGCAAGAAGTTGTTCGGACATGAAGAGAAAATTCAGAACGGACCAGCACTCACTCTGACTTAATTGCATAGCAACCATAGCAACGCATGTATTTTCTGAAAAATCACAATTTTGCAACTGAAAACTTAAAGACAGATAAGATTTAAACGGTAGAAGATCTGAAAAAGCTGAATCAGACAGGAATAGCCCAATAATCTGAGAACATTTTAAAGTTTGAATGGAGTTTCTAGGTGAAAGTATGACAAAGTAGTTAAGTTTCAAAAACAAGCAAGTTTTAGCAGAATTGTGGAAGTTTTCCATTCATTTCAATGGGACAAATTAAAGGAAAAAAGTGTAATATTTTAAAAAGTATAATAGTAATAAACACCAAAAGTCATAGCAAACATTAGCAGAAAGAGCAGAACAGTATAGAGTTTGAACGGAGAAAATCGGCTGAAAACTGAGGCAGTAGATAGACGGCAAAAAACGTACGGAAGCAACTTGAAGAATAATAATAATAAAGAATAAAGAGAAACAGGAACTCAATAGTGTGGATGCCTTCAAAGGCATCCACACAATAAAGAACTAGAAAAATTTGCATTTCCTGCGAAAATGCTGTGTGGATGCCTTAACGCTGAAGCTGTCTGCTGAAAAGCTGAAAAAGATGAAAAGTTGCAAAAAGTTGTATGGTGGTGAAAAAAAAAAACATTGCCCTGAGCAGGATTCGAACCTGGACCTCCTGGGCGCAAGGCGGCTACTCATCTCACTGTGCCAAATTCACTCTCACAAGGTAAGAGATGGAGAGACTGACAATTCTGCTGAAATGAGCGGAAGCTGCTGAGAATTGTGCTGATAAGAGGAGAAAAGGCTGAAAATTTTGCAGAAAAGAGGTGAATCAGCAGAATTTCTGCTGAAAAGAGGTAAAGAAGCAGAAACTTGCGCTGACAAGACATGAATCAGCAGAATTTTTTACTCAAAAGTGTTTTTTCTGAAAACAGCTGAGATTTGTGCTAATAAGAGGTGAAAAGGCTGAAAATTTTGCAGAAGAGGTGAATAAGCAGAATTTGGCCTTAAAAGAGGTGAAAATTCTACTGAAAACAGTTCAATCAGCAGAATTTCTGCTGAAAAGAGTTCTGCAGAACTCTTTTCAGAATTCTGCTGAAAAGAGGTTTTTGCTGAAAACAACAGAAAAAGCTGGGATTTGTGCTGAAAAGTGGTGAAAAAACTGAAAATTTTGCTGAAAAGGGGTGAAAAAGCTGAAATTGAGTTAAAAAAGTTTAACTGTTAACTGAAAGAAATGTTGCCATAAGCGGGATTTGAACCCGGGCCTCCCAGTCTGAGAACGGCTGCTCATCTCACTGAGCTAAAACACAGGTCAATTCGGCAAGGAAAATCAGTGAGGCCACTGATGATATGGCAGAAATGGGCAAAAAATATTGCAAAAAAAATTCAATATCTCAAAAAGTATAGAAGTTATGAGCACCAAAAGTCATAGCAAACATTAGCAGAAAGAGCAGAATTTTTTAAAGTTTGAACTGAGAAAATCGGCTGAAAACTGAGGCAGTAGTTAAGCGGCAAAAAACGTACGGAAGCAACTTGAAGAATAATAATAAAGAACTAGAAAAATTTGCATTTCCTGCGAAAATGCTGTGTGGATGCCTTAACGCTGAAGCTGTCTGCTGAAAAGCTGAAAAAGCTGAAAAGTTGCAAAAAGTTGTATGGTGGTGAAAAAAAACATGTCGCCCTGAGCAGGATTCGAACCTGGTCCTCCTGGTGTCAAGGCAGCTACTCATCTCACTGAGCTAAACTCATTCTCTCAAGAAGAGGAGGAGAGACCGACAATTCTGCTGAAATGAGCAGAAGCTGCTGAGAATTGTGCTGAGAAGAAGTGAAAAGGCTGAAAATTTTGCAGAAAAGAGGTGAATCAGCAGAATTTCTGCAGAAAAGAGGTAAAGAAGCAATAAGTTGCGCTGAAAAGAGATGAATCAGCAGAATTTATGCTCAAAAGAGGTAAAGAAGCAGAAAGTTGCGCTGAAAAGAGATGAATCAGCAGAATTTCTGCTCAAAAGAGTTTTTTTCTGAAAACAGCTGAGATTTGTGCTGATAAGAGGTGAAAATTCTGAAATTTCTGCTGAAAAGAGTTCAATCAGCAGAATTTCTGCTGAAAAGAGTTCTGCAGAACTCTTTTAAAAATTCTGCTGAAAAGAGTTTTTTTTGCTGAAAACAGCTGAAAAAGCTGGGATTTGTGCTGAAAAGTGGTGAAAAAACTGAAAATTTTGCTGAAAAGGGGTGGAAAAGCTGAAATTTGTGTTGAAAAGAGTTAAAAAAGTTTAACTGTTAACTGAAAGAAATGTTGCCATAAGCGGGATTTGAACCCGGGCCTCCCAGTCTGAGAACGGCTGCTCATCTCACTGAGCTAAAACATGGCTCAACCGGGCAAGGAAAACTAGTGACCCCACTGATAATGTGCAAAAATGGGCAAAAAATATTGCAAAAAAAATTCAATATCTCAAAAAGTATAGAAGTTATGAGCACCAAAAGTCATAGCACACATTAGCAGAAAGAGCAGAATTTTTTAAAGTTTGAACTGAGAAAATCGGCTGATAACTGAGGCAGTAGTTAAGCGGCAAAAAGTGTACGGAAACCCCAAGAATAATAAAGAATAAAGAGAAACAGGAAAACAATTGTGTGGAAGCCCTTTAGGGCATCCACACAACTAGAAAAATTTGCATTTCCTGCGAAAATGCTGTGTGGATGCCTTAACGCTGAAGTTGCCTGCTGAAAATGACTGAAAAAGATGAAAAGTTGCAAAAATTGTATGGCAGTAAAGAAACTGAAAAATTATGCTGAAAACAAGTGAAAAAACAGAAACTTTTGCTGAAAAGAGGTGAAAAGGCAAAGATTCTGTTTCAAAGGGGTACAGAAGTTCAAATTTGTACTGAAAAGAGGTGAAAAGGTTTCCTCTGAAATGAGCAGAAGATACTGAGATTTGTATTGATAAGAGGTGAAAGGCTGAAAATTCTGCATAAAATAGGTGAATCAGCAGAATTTCTACTGAAAAGAGGTAAAGAAGTAGAACGTTGCACTGAAAACAGGTGAATCAGCAGAATGTCTGCTAAAAAAGAGATTTCTGTTGAAAACACCTGAAAAAGCTGGGATTTGTGCTGAAAAGGGGTGAAAACACTCACAATTCTGCTGAAACGGGATGAAGAAGAGGTGTTAGGCTGTTGAGAAGAGTTAAATAAGTTGAACTGATATGTTTGAGTACAAATACTATGATTTGGCAATAATACTGCGTTTTAGCACAACTCCTGAGATTTGATTGAAATACTATGATTTAGAAGAAATATTATGACTTTGTACAAATACAATGTTTTGGCACAAATACTATGATTTGGCAGAAATACTATTATTTAGTAGAAATACTATGATTTACCAGAAGTACAAGCTTTCTACAAAAATACTATGATTTTGCAGAAATACTATGCATTAGTAGTAATACTATAACATCACAGATATATGATGATTTTGCAGACATTCTGGTTTTACACAAATACTATAATGTGGCAGTATACTATGTTTTAGCACAAATACTATGATTTGCTATAAATACTATGATTTGGCACATATACTATATTCAGCAGATATACTATAACAAAACATGAAGTCTACGACTTAGTAGTAATACTATAACATAATAGATATACTATGATTTTGCAGACAGTCTATGTTTTTGCACAACTAGCACAATATGGCAGAAATACTATGATTTGGCACAAGTACTATGTTTCAGTACAAATACTACGATTTGGCAATAATACTGGGTTTTAGCACAACTACTGAGATTTGGGTGAAATACTATGATTTAGAAGAAATACCATGACTTCGTACAAATACAATGTTTTGGTTCAAATAATATGATTTGCAAAAAATACTATGATTTGGTACAAGTACCATGATTTAGTACAAATACTACAATTTCGCTCAAATACTATGAAATTGCAGTGATACTATGATTTTGAAGGAATACTATGATTTGGTAGAAATACTATGCCTTAGTAGTAATACTATAACATAGGAGATATAATGTGATTTTGCAGACATAGTATGTTGTTGCACAAATAATACGATTTCGCTCAAATACTATGAAATTGCAGTAATTCTATGATTTGGCAGAAATACTGTACTTCGTACAAATACAATGCATTGGTACAAACACTATATTTTGATTTCAATACTATGATTTGGCACGAGTAGTATGATTTAGTACAAATACTACGAATTGGCAGAAATACTGTGACTTAGTAGTAATACTATAACATAACAGATATACTATGATTTTGCAGACAGTCTATGTTTTTGCACAACTAGCACAATATGGCAGAAATACTATGATTTGGCACAAGTACTATGATTTAGTACAAATACTCTTATTGGCACAAATACTATGTTTCAGTACAAATACTACGATTTGGCAATAATACTGGGTTTTAGCACAACTACTGAGATTTGGGTGAAATACTATGATTTAGAAGAAATACTATGACTTCGTACAAATACAATGTTTTGGTTCAAATAATATGATTTGCAAAAAATACTATGATTTGGTACAAGTACCATGATTTAGTACAAATACTACAATTTCGCTCAAATACTATGGAATTGCAGTAATACTATGATTTGGAATGCTATGATTTGGTAGGAATACTATGCCTTAGTAGTAATACTATAACATAACAGATATACTATGATTTTGCAGAAATTCTATGTTTTTGCACAAATACTACAACAACTACTACTACAAATACTACAAGAAATACTATGTTTGGGCAGTAATACTATTATTTGCTATAAATACTATTATTTGGCACATATACCATAATCAGCAGATATACTATAACATAACAGAAATTCTATGACTTAGTAGTAACACTAATATAACAGAAATTTTAACTGGCCACAAATAACATGATTTGGCACAAATACCATGATTTGGCAAAAAGATACCATGATTTGCCACAAATACGATCATATTGCAGAAATACTATGATTGGGTACAAATACTATGATTTGGCACAAGTACTATGAATAAGTACAAATACTATGATTTGGCAGAAATACTATGATTTAGCAGAAATACTATGTTTTAACATAAATAATATCTTTTCACAGAAATTTCTGCTAAAAGGTACTATTTCTGCTTTTTAGCAGAAATACTGTAATTTTGCATATATACTATGATTTGGGATAAATACTATGATTTGGCAGATATACTATATTCAGCACATAAACTATAACATAACAGACATTCCTGCACTTAGTAGTAATCTCATAACATAAAATTAATATTATGGTTCTGCCCCCAAACCATGATTTGGCACAAATACCATGATTTTTCAAAAATACTATGATTTAGCAGAAATACTATGATTGAGCAGAAGTACTAAGATGTAGTAGAAGTACTTTGATTTAGCACAAATACTATTATGGAGGAGTAATACTTTAACATGGGAGAAATATTGATACTCACACACGCATACACAGAGAGCAAAGTGTACAGGGGCTGTTAAGAGTCTGGGCTTGGTATATCTAGGTCAGCTAAATTGGCTGCACCTGCTGTAATCAGCACTTACACACACAGACACAGAGACAGCTATGAGTTTTCTGCAGTGTATTTCTCACATTCAGGATTCCCCTCGAACAAATGGCCATAATTTCCTAACCGTAGGGGCTAGAACGCTCATTCTGACACCGATTTGTTCAGAAGAGATGGGGAAAACTTCAGGCCTTCATAATTCAGAGATAAAATATAAATTATTGAAGATATATGACTTGTAATACACTGTAACTGAGTAGAGGCGAAGCAAAACTGCCTTGACTTGCCCTCAAACAACGTTTTGTAACTCTAAATCTTTATGGAGCATCAAAATCATTCTTTCACCGTAAGAAACAGCAGGCTTTGGTGAACAGTCATGGAAATTTTCAGGTCTCTGTTGAAATCAATCAAAAAGATATGACGAGAGAAAAAAGTGCCTCATTTCCAGAGTTTGAAATCTGAAGAAATCTGAGCGAGGGAAAAATTTCCTACCCTCAAACAAGTGTAATTCATGGCCAAACGGTAATAGGTGAGGAAAAATTCTTGAATTGTGAGCATCAGGGATGTCTGAAGATATATTGGCACAAGCGTCATGTCTCAACTTTGTTTCGTTAAGGAGATATGACGATTTGAAAATGCCTCTCATTAGAGAATTCCAGCGCTGATTTTGAAGAAACTCTCCATTGAGTTTCTATGGAGAGTTTTGAGACTTTATGTTACTCTGAGGAGATTTGCAAAAACTCTATAAGTCCCACAACAATGATAGTGACATTTTCTGAAAGCCAGCAAAAATACCTACGTTTTGATTTATAATTTGTGTGGGTTGAGTGGAAATTGAGCGAGTAGCAAGAAGTTGTTCAGACATGAAGAGAAAATTCAGAAAGGACGAGTGCACACTCTGAGTTAATTGCATAGCAACCATAACAACGCATGTATTTTCTGAAAAATCACAATTTTGCAACTGAAAACTTAAAGAGGTATAAAATTAAAATGGTAGAAGATCTGAAAAAGCTGAATCATTCAGGAATAGCCCAATAGTCTGAGAACATTTTAAAGTTTGAATGGAGTTTCTAGGTGAAAGTATGACAAAGTAGTTAAGTTTCAAAAACAAGCAAGTTTTAGCAGAATTGTGGAAGTTTTCCATTCATTTCAATGGGACAAATTAAAGGAAAAAAGTGTAATATTTTAAAAAGTATAAGAGTAATAAACACCAAAAGTCATAGCACACATTAGCAGAAAGAGCAGAACAGTATAGAGTTTGAACGGAGAAAATCGGCTGAAAACTGAGGCAGTAGATAGACGGCAAAAAACGTACGGAAGTCCTAAGAATAATAATAAAGAACTAGAAAAATTTGCATTTCCTGCGAAAATGCTGTGTGGATGCCTTAACGCTGAAGCTGTCTGCTGAAAAGCTGAAAAAGATGAAAAGTTGCAAAAAGTTGTATGTTGGTGGAAAAAAAAAAATGTCACCCTGAGCAGGATTCGAACCTGGCACTCCTGATTTCAAAGCAGCCACTCATCTCACTGAGCCTACCTCATTGTGACAAAGAATAGGTGGAGTGAGTGACAATTTTGCTGAAATGAGCAGAAGCTGCTGAGAATTGTGCTGATAAGAGGTGAAAAGGCAGAAAATTTTGCAGAAGATGTGAACAAGCAGAATTTGGGCTGAAAAGCGGTGAAAATTCTGCTGAAAAGAGGTGAATGAGCAGAATTTCTGCTGAAAAGACTTTTTTTTCTGAAAACAGCAGAAAAAAATGAAAATTTTGCTGAAAAGGGGTGAAAAAGTTGAAATTTGTGTTGAAAAGAGTTAAAAAAGTTTAACTGTTAACTGAAAAAAAATGTTGCGGTATTTGAACCCGGGCCTCCCAGTCTGAGAACGGCTGCTCATCTCACTGAGCTAAAACACAGCTCAGCCTGGCGAGCAGAAATAAGTGACCAGATTGATAATGTGTTCCATTCATTTCAATGGGAAACAATAGCGGTGATTTTGAACAAACTCTCCATTGACTGTCTATGGAGAGTTTTCAGATTTTTTGTTGCCCTGAGGAGATTTGCAAAAAATCTGTAACTCCCACAACAATGATAACAATGAAAGCCAGCAGAAATACCTACGTTTTGATGTATAATTTGTGGGGGTTGAGTGAGAATTGAGCGAGTAGCAAGAACTTGTTCGGACTTGAACAGAAAATTTACAAACTTCCACTGTCCACTCTGAGTTAATTGCATAGCAACCATAACAACGCATGTTTTCTGAAAATAGTTGAAAATAGCTGAAAAAGCTGAAGAAATCAAAGTCAGTGTTTAAAAAGTTGTCAAAATTTTAATAACTTTGCAGAACAACATCGAGTTAACAAAAATGTAATAATTTAGCAGAAATGCAACAACTTAGAAGAAACATAACAATTCAGCAGACACATTGTAGTTTACCAGAAGCTACAACTTAGCAGAAATGTAACAATTTAGAATAACATAACTTCACAGAAATATTACAACTTACCAGAACTGCTCTAATTTTGCAGAAATGTAATAATTAGGCAAAACTGTCAACAGATAACAGCTGAAAATGCAGAATTAACCTCAAAGTCACTCATTTAACTGTGAAAAATTACCAGAAACATTAGAAAAGAAAAAAAAAACAGCCAGCAGATAAACTGATGTGGATCAAAACCAAGGTAAAATTACAGAGTTTACACAGCTGGTGAAATGTAAAAATGGCAACAAACAAACAAACAAACAAACAAACAAAACCCCCCACAAAAACAGTTAGGTAATAAATGCACAAGATGCTGCAGTCAGAGAAAAAACACCCAAAAATAATGTTAGTGAAATGCCAAAGAGTGGCAGAAAGTTTAGAAAATAGAAAACCAGTAGTAGAAAAGTAGAACATTTAAATATTTTTTAGAAACATATGATATCAAAGATTTACTCCGTTGTTTCCAATGATTACAATAATGGCATACAGAAACAAAAATCCCATTTGGGACAAACAGAAAAATATTAATAGAAAATGCAAATCAAATGAATCTAAATATACAAACAAGTGAAGCATATGTTGGAATTGTGAACATATCCTTGTTTTCCATGTTTATGGCCCTAAGATGCGTAGACACATGATAGGCTATTAACTGCGAAAATATATACATATATAAACAGCAAGTGAGAGACAAAAATATATCCTCTGATTTGCTGGACTTTTGTGCACATACCATTTGGCAAGGATAAACAGCATATTCCAATGCAGCATTAAAATTTTCAAAAGCTTATATTTTTCAATTAGTTTACTGCTTCCTGATTCGATGATAAATATGGTACCAAACTACAAAATACTGTTGAAATGAAGTCGACATTGTGATATATTTCAGGTGTCGAGTCACACAGCTGACCAATCGATGCACATATTTAAAGAAACAGGGATCAAATAAAGAACATTGTTGTAGAATAAATTACAGTTAAAAATAACCACTGCCCTGCGTTAGAGAGTGACTTATGATAAGGTATTAATTGGGTTAACTTTACCTCTAACAGCTTTTTACATAGTGCTGTGACCAGGGTGAAATCCATCATAAAGTAACTGTAAACAGTAGAACCATTAGCATGAATGTTATGGTTCTACTCTGATCAAAACTCAAGTCAGCTGTGTGACCTGATATAAAATGATAAAGAGGAACACCTATAAATGGATGAGACCTTCATGAACTTTTCAAAATGACTTTATATGTCTGACCCATTATCTATATATATTAGAGGAGATGTGGAAAACCACTGTTAGACCTACTCTATACTAATGTAGTTACTGACACCCCATACTAAGGCAGGATTCATACAAACACACATTATCTTTTCTCTTAAACACTTTTTCACATTTTGAGATTGTGTAATTTCTATAAAGAATACGTGTAATGGTTCAATAGATATAGTTATTTAAATGGCCATAATAATCACATGATCATTTTTGTACATCCTACAATTCAAGATTTAGAGCTGTGTGTTTGTATGAATTCAGCTTGCTATACTTATAGACTTAAATATATTAATCCACTATTTATCAAAACAAGTTATATGGTTTGGGTAAATAGATTGGGTTTCTTCTACAAAATAACAAAAAACAAAAACCACCCACAAAAAACAGTATATCTGCACATTAATCCAGAGTTCAGTTTCATATATCTGATATTGTTTGTTAAATCTGGTGACACAAACACAGTCAAAAATTCATTGTGGTCCTTTTTACCCTCGGCCAATTATATGCTGGTCACTTGGACCAGTTTAGTATTTGTTGTCACAGAGGAATGTTAACCATAAATCCAAAAGACAAAACTGAAAAAATATGTTAATTGCAAACATGTTTTTGCTTAGTAAAAGGATTGAAATTACATGGAAACTGTCACCTTACAGCCTCGTTGTAAATAGCATCACAAACAGATGTTTTCCACACAGTTAACAAAGCTCCACCACGTCCGATCACTGTATATAAATCTAAAAGAAACAAAAACAAATAAAATGTAATTAACACAAGGGAAGACTTTTGATTTAATAACTAAGCTTAAAATAAGTGTTACCTTTGAATATTTGTGGGAAAAATCTGATGCTACCCCAAGAATACAAAGCCACACTGGAAACGATGACAGGCTTGCAACCCTCTGTCTTCCTGGAGTGAGGTGCCTGATCAGTAGCAGTGAGTTGACAGAAGTCGGTGTCTGTAAGAGTGGTCAAACACTGATACTGTGTCCATTTGCGTAGAGTCTAAGAAGCTGGAATGCAGGCACACAGGACGAGCTTGTTCTAAAAATACAGAAAAGGGAACATTTATTTGTGTTAAGGCCTAAAAACTACAAATAAGTTATAAAATGAACAATATTGAAATACCTCATAGGTGCTGCAGGCCACCAGACTCCAGAGCAATCTCCCACTCACATGATGGTGAGGAAAGACAGGAGCTCTGTGATGAGGTTTGAATGTCTCAGTTGGGACACTGAAGAACTCAGAAGACAGCAGTACCTGCACAGAGAGACAGAGTAGAAAAAGCATAGATTTGTAATCCATAATGTCAATTAAACTCAAAAAGTGTCAACGAGTATAATAATTTCAGTATGGAATTATTTATGCAATAAATAGGATTTAAAAGCACTGACATTTTTATCAAAGATAAAGAATCATACCTCTCTCTGCTCTGAGGATCACTGAGCATCTCTGACAAGAAATACAGTTTCCTCAGTATGAGTCATCATTGATGGTTTCAGAGGTGTGTAGTGTGGCAGCATGGTGATCAGGCAGGAGGTCAGGTGATGGGTGTGTCATCTTCTCCATTGAAGACACACTGGTATGGCAGTTCATAAAACAGCAGTCCCTGTGTGGCATGTAGTTATCTGTGCAGTCCAGCACTGATGGATCAGGTTTGGCTCAGCAGTTCATGAAGATGGTGTTAAGATGTTGTTGTTTCAGCTGAGGATGGTGACGTTTGAAGGTTTTGCCTCAAAGGAAACAGGACTGTGTGTGCCCTGTCTGAAAAATATATCTACAAAACATAAAGTGCTTGTAACACCACCCACCCTCCCACCCACCCAGCTCAGCCCCAAGTGTTTATGTAATGCTGGTATGGGGTGTCAGTTACTAAATCTAATTAGTGCATCAGAAAGCGGGGGCTACACCTAAAGCCCCTGCTTTCTGATGTCTTTTTGCAGCTGCTCAGAAAATTCTGACTTGGCCTTTATCCACCCAAACCCAACCCACCCGGATAAAGGCCAAGTCAGAAATGGATGCAGAAACTTTCCATTTACTTCTAAATCAGTTTTTATACAAATTCTGTAAGCTGTAAAATGTTGTTCTCTACATAATGTATCATTATAGACATCTCTGGTAGCCTAAAGATAGTTTAAAACTTTTGACATTTTTTACCTATAAAACATGATAAGCAAAAACTCATTCATTCCCACAACGTTTGATTCTACAAAATCTACTATAATCAAGAAATATAATTGTCTGTGACCAATAATAAATACCTGCATTTATCTGGGATTTATTTATTTACTATTTCTCGATCTCGTTTGTTGAGATACATGTCACAATAAATAAAAGTATCAAAAAGGAGATGACATTAACATCCATGAAAAAATGCATTTTAAAATAGTAATTTAGTCATTTAAAACATGAGAATAAAAATAAATGATGTCTGTTTAATACTTTTTGCAGCACATTTCAGATCAGAGGTGCATGATAACAGAAGGCAGATCTCCCTGCTCTGCATGAAGTACAGCCATGATTTGGTGAAATGATTAATAACATTGCAATGAGAAGGTTTGATAAATTGAAAGATGGTCTTCTTACAAACAGAGCAGGGAAGCGAATTTTTGGGAAGCCTTCCATTATCAACAAAAATCTTTTTCATGCTCTACAATCAGTAAACTCTGTGACAAACATGATCTGTAATTGTTTCAAAACTCACCAGGCGACTTCATGATTGGCTGGAGGACAGGACACAAATACAGGGTTGTGGTAACTGTAATATGTCCTCAGGACACCTGAATGAAGATTCTGCTGTGGCTGAGAAATAAAAATGAGGTCAAGCAGGGTGTTCTTGTCTGTAGTGGCAGAAGTGATCAGCTGTGAATACCCTCTAGACTGAAACTGCTCCAGAATCTGTTTTCTTCCACTCTGTAACTGGTTCTCATTAAAATCTCCACACACAATGATTGGGTGACAGTCCATTATTTCAAGTGAATCTAAAAGACTTACCAGGTTTTGCATGAATGGTGTCAAACTGTAGTCAGGAGGTCTGTACACAACAGCAATGAGCGCAGGGAATGGAGCCTGAACCTTCAACACTAAAAACTCAAGATCAGTGACATTATGCAGATACTGTTTTACCTGAACCTGAAAATGATTCCTCAAATACACAACAACTCCACCACCACTTCTGCTGGCCATGTGAGGAAAGTTTGTGTAGGACACATGTCTGTTGCGTTTGAACATTGTGTAGCCGTCCAATGAAGACTGTCTGCAACAAAGGAGCTTGGAGGTGAGACTCAGTGAGACACAAAACATCTGCTAAACACATTTCATGATGACTCTTGATGTCACTGATGTGAGATGGCAAACCCTCCGTATTGTGATGGATCAGTGTAAGAGTGTCAGGTCTGCTGGCTATTTCTCTGACCTGAAGAAGAGGCATCATTTCCTCACGCTGGCTTGTCTCATGGTTTGGAGCGCTGCAGTTACCTCGGATTGGCGTAAATCTTTTCTCATCCAAGTCCTGTAAATAGAGTCCACTGAGAGACGTCACCCTGCTGAGGCAACATAAGCCATACCTGGTTCAAAATGTTCTCATTGAAACTACAGCTGTCTGTGTTGTAAGACCCTGGGTTTTGTGAATTGTGCAGGCGAATGCGAGTTTTACAGGAAACTGTCTGCGTATGCTCCTTTAAACTTCAGACTCTCTCTCTCTCTCAATGTAACCAGATCATCAGATGCTGCATTAGCACTGCGGTTGTTTCTTGCAGACTGCCGGTTGTCCATTCTGAGCCCCAGTTTAATTATGTGTCCATCATTTTCAGATCTCACCACTTTTACCAGTATACAAAAGCACCGTTGACCAAACCGTTTAATGTGTCCAAGTTCTGGTCAGCATCACTCGGGCTCCTTCAGCGACATTCAGGGTGTCGGGTAATCATTTCGCCCACCTGTAAATGGTTTGTCTCTTCGTTGCCATTCTGCCTGTATTTATCCTTCTGGAAATCGTCTGCATTGATGATTATAATGTTTGAATGAAGCTTCTTGAGCGTATCTGTGTTGTGGGATTCAACATTCTTGTTGGTGGCATAATGTGTAGACCTCGATTGGACATTCTTCTGGTACAGTCACAGCCTGTGACAACAAATCTCTGTCGCACTGAGAAAGCTCATCTGTCTTTTCTTTGACTCTAATCCTGTTCAACATCTCTGCAAAGGCCACATCATTTTCTGACGCATGATCTCGGTTAGAGTGATCATCTGAAAATTCCTGCCATAGGTCAATCTGTTCTGGATCGTAAAACAGAGAGGCTAGACTGTCGCACTGGTGGCAGCTGGTAAAAATCTCCAACAGCTAAAACTGACATTCCACCAAAAGGTCTCTGAGTGCCTTTGATTTGTTTCAGTCTTGCATCCACATAAGCAAAAAGGGGTTTTGAAACCATTGAAATCTCATCAATAACAATAATTTCGGCATTCATAAGCTCACATCTGACTTCATCCAGTTGTTACCAAGTCCTTGAATGGGTGGTTTCAGACTCCTGGGTAGTTTCAGTAGAGAATGTAACGTAGAGCCATTGATAGAAAAAGCTGCTGTCCCAGTAAATGAACGTCAGTAAAACAGTTGGATTTGATATGTCAGCTTCTTCTGCATTAGCAGGCAGTCTGCTCAGGATCTTTGATGCTTCAGAGTGAATACATTTAATCAGATGTGACTTTCCAGTTCCTGCACCACCGTTGATAGAAGAAAATGGATCTGGGTTCAACCACAAACTCGCTGAATACACCAGTCT
>NW_020327408.1:0-14263 GCF_001858045.2 Oreochromis niloticus | reverse complement strand
TGTACACTGATGCACTTAGTAACAGTCAGCCTCCTTGAATTGGCAGAAATACTGTGATTTAGTAGTAATACTATAACATAACAGATATATGTGATGTTGCAGACATAGTATGTTTTTGCACTACTCATTTGTAGTGAAAAAAAATAGCAATATAATTACAGGTCTGTGATAGTGTATAAATTTGTAGTGAAAAAAAAATGTTGACCAAGGGGGATTGAACCCACGACCATTGAGCTGCAGAGCCGTGTCATTACTGATTGCGCCACCTGGAAAGGGGCGGGCGGCTGAAAAACAAAGACATCAGCAATCAGAAATAAAACAGATTTCTGTGGAAAACACGTGAAAAAGCTGGAATTTGTGCTGAAAAGGGGTGAAGAAGCTAAAGTATACCAAATCAAAGTATTGTGCCAAAACATGGTATTCTGCCATATTGGTATTTGGCCACAAAAGTACTACATTACAACATGAATACGGATTAAGATGAAGAAACTGGCAACAAATTCCTCCACTACAAACCAGTCTGATACCACTTCTTTGCAGTGTTCACGTTTACTAAGGCACTACCCAAAGGTGCCACAAGAGGGCACTCCAACACAAGAGATAAGTCTCAAAAGACCTATGTACACTGATGCACTTAGTAACAGTCAGCCTCCTACTTAGCCACTACGTAATACAACGATATTACAGTGTACAAATTCACATAAATTTGCAGGGGAACAAACAAGCAGAACAAGCCCAAAACAATCAAATAACTGGGCTGCCATAGCTATCGCTAACTAGCACATACGCTAAAGTAACTAAACCAATACACACAAGTAGCAGGGTAAACATCTTAAGCATGGAACATTAACTCACGTTATGTGACACACACCATCCCAACAATACAGGATGGCTATTTGCTCCCCTTCCCAGCAGCTCTCTCCTCAATCGTTAGCTCAGGAACGAAGGAAGACCATCTAGCTCAGAAGTCCCATGAATTCCCTCACTGCTCAGAGGCTGCTGGGTAATGTAGCTCACATAACACAGGTTTTCTACAAGCACAAATACTATAACATAGCAGAAATACTGTGATTTTGTTGAAATACTATGCTTTAGGACAAATAGTATGATTTGGCAGAAATACTATGTTTTAGGACATATACTATGATTTGGCTCAAATACTATGATATAGCAGCAATACTATGTTTGGTACAAATGCTGCGTTTAGGCACAAATATTATGATTTGGCAGACACTATGATTAGCAGAGATAATATATTTGGCAGAAATACTACACTTTGGCACAAATACTATAATTGAGTGCAAGTACTTAAGATAACAGAAATACTATGATTTAGCAGAAATACATGTTTTTGCAGAAACACTGTAATTTCACTCAAACACTATGAAATAGCAGTAAACTATGATTTGCAGAAATACTATGTTCAGTACAAATACTATGACAAAGCAGAAATACTACACTTAGAAGTAATACTATAACAAAAGGGATTCCTCAAAATACTATGAAATTGCAGTAATTCTATGATTTGGCAGAAATACTGTACTTCGTACAAATACATGCTTTGGTACAAATACTATATTTGATTTCAATACTATGATTTGGCACAAGTAGTATGATTTAGTACGAATACTACGAATTGGCAGAAATACTGTGACTTAGTAGTAATAGTATAACATAGCAGATATAATATGATTTTGCAGACATAGTATGTTTTTTCACAAATAGTACGATTTCGCTCAAATGCTATGGAATTGCAGTAATACTATGATTTGGAATACTATGATTTGGTAGTAATACTATAACATAACAGATATACTATGATTTTGCAGAAATTCTATGTTTTTGCACAAATACTACAACAACTACTACTACAAATACTACAAGAAATACTATGTTTGGGCAGTAATACTATTATTTGCTATAAATACTATTATTTGGCACATATACCATAATCAGCAGATATACTATAACATAACAGAAATTCTATGACTTAGTAGTAACACTAATATAACAGAAATTTTAACTGGCCACAAATAACATGATTTGGCACAAATACCATGATTTGGCAAAAAGATACCATGATTTAGCACAAATACGATCATATTGCAGAAATACTATGATTGGGTACAAATACTATGATTTGGCACAAGTACTATGAATAAGTACAAATACTATGATTTGGCAGAAATAGTATGATTTAGCAGAAATACTATGTTTTAACATAAATAATATCTTTCACAGAAATTCTGCTAAAAGGTACTATTTCTGCTTTTGGCAGAAATACTGTAATTTGCATAAATACTATGATTTGGGATAAATACTACGATTTGGCAGATATACTATATTCAGCACATAAACTATAACATAACAGACATTCCTGCACTTAGTAGTAATCTCATAACATAAAATAAATATTATGGTTCTGCCCCCAAACCATGATTTGGCACAAATACCATGATTTTCCAAAAATACTATGATTTAGCAGAAATACTATGATTGAGCAGAAGTACTAAGATGTAGTAGAAGTACTTTGATTTAGCAGAAATACTATTATGGAGGAGTAATACTTTAACATGGGAGAAATATTGATATACACACACACATACACAGAGAGCAAAGTGTGCAGAGGCTGTTGAGAGTCTGGGCTTGGTATATCTAGGTCAGCTAAATTGGCTGCACCTGCTGTAATCAGCACTTACACACACAGACACAGAGACAGCTATGAGTTTTCTGCAGTGTATTTCTCACATTCAGGATTCCCCTCGAACAAATGGCCATAATTTCCTAACCGTAGGGCTAGAACGCTCATTCTGACACCGATTTGTTCAGAAGAGATGGGGGAATCTGCAGGTCTTCATAAATCAGAGATAAAACATAAATTATTAAAGATATATGACTTGTAATACACTGTAACTGAGTAGAGGCAAAGCAAAACTGCCTTGACTTGCCCTCAAACAATGTTTTGTAACTCTAAATCTATATGGAGCATCAAAATCATTCTTTCACCGTAAGAAACAGCAGGCTTTGGTGAACAGTCATGGGAATTTTCAGGTCTCTGTGGAAATCCATCAAAAAGATATGATGAGAGAAAAAAGTGCCTCATTTCCAGAGTTTGAAATCTGAAGAAATCTGAGCGAGGGACAAATTTCCTATCCTCAAACAAGTGTAATTCATGGCCAAACGGTAATAGGTGAGGAAAAAATTCTTGAATTGTGAGCATCAGTGACGTCTGAAGATATATTGGCACAAGCGTCATGTCTCAACTTTGTTTCGTTAAGGAGATATGACGATTTGAAAATGCCTCTCATTAGAGAATTCCAGCGCTGATTTGAAGAAACTCTCCATTGAGTTTCTAGGGAGAGTTTTGAGACTTTATGTTACTCTGAGGAGATTTGCAAAACTCTATAAGTCCACAACAATGATAGTGACATTTTCTGAAAGCCAGCAAAAATACCTACGTTTGATGTATAATTTGTGGGGGTTGAGTGGAAATTCAGCGAGTAGCAAGAAGTTGTTCAGACATGAAGAGAAAATTCAGAAAGGACGAGTGCACACTCTGAGTTAATTGCATAGCAACCATAGCAACGCATGTATTTTCTGAAAAATCACAATTTTGCAACTGAAAACTTAAAGAGGTATAAAATTAAAACGGTAGAAGATCTGAAAAAGCTGAATCATTCAGGAATAGCCCAATAGTCTGAGAACATTTTAAAGTTTGAATGGAGTTTCTAGGTGAAAGTATAACAAAGTAGTTAAGTCTCAAAAACAAGCAAGTTTTAGCAGAATTGTGGAAGTTTTCCATTCATTTCAATGGGACAAATTAAAGGAAAAAAGTGTAATATTTTAAAAAGTATAAGAGTAATAAACACCAAAAGTCATAGCAAACATTAGCAGAAAGAGCAGAACAGTATAGAGTTTGAACGGAGAAAATCGGCTGAAAACTCAGGCAGTAGATAGACGGCAAAAAACGTACGGAAGCAACTTGAAGAATAACTAGAAAAATTTGCATTTCCTGCGAAAATGCTGTGTGGATGCCTTAACGCTGAAGTTGCCTGCTGAAAAAGCTGAAAAAGTTGAAAACTTGCAAAAAGTTATATGACGGTGAAGAAACTGAAAATTCTGCTGAAAACAGGTGAAGAAGCAGAAAATGTTTGCTGAAAAGTGGTGAAAAGCCAAAAACTTCTACTGAAAGGGGTAAAGACAGAGAAATTTTTGCTAAAAAAAAAACATTGCCCTAAGCAGGATTCGAACCTGGCCCTCTAGGTCTTAAGGCAGCAACTCATCTCACTGAGCCAAAGTCATTCTGACAAAGAAGAGGTGGAGAGACTGACAATTCTGCTTAAATGAGCAGAAGCTGCTGAGAATTGTGCTGATAAGAGGTGAAAAGGCTGAAAATTTTGCAGAAAAGAGGTGAATCAGCAGAATTTCTGCTGAAAAGAGGTAAAGAAGCAAAAAGTTGCGCTGAAAAGAGATGAATCAGCAGAATTTCTGCTCAAAAAAGTTTTTCCTCAAAACAGCTGAGATTTGTGCTAATAAGAGGTGAAAAGGCTGAAAATTTTGCAGAAGAGGTGAATAAGCAGAATTTGGCCTTAAAAGAGGTGAAAATTCTGCTGAAAACAGTTCAATTAGCAGAATTTCTGCTGAAAAAGAGTTCTGCAGAACTCTTTTCAGAATTCTGCTGAAAAGAGGTTTTTGCTGAAAACAGCTGAAAAAGCTGGGATTTGTGCTGAAAAGTGGTGAAAAAACTGAAAATTGTGCTGAAAAGGGGTGAAAAAGCTTAAATTTGTGTTGAAAAGAGTTAAAAAAAAGTTTAACTGTTAACTGAAAGAAATGTTGCCATGAGCGGGATTTGAACCCGGGCCTCCCAGTCTGAGAACGGTTGCTCATCTCACTGAGCTAAAACACAGGTCTTCCCGGCAAAGAAAATCAGTGAGGCCACTGATAATATGGCAGAAATGGGCCAAAAATATTGCAAAAAAAATTCAATATCTCAAAAAGTATAGCAGTTATGAGCACCAAAAGTCATAGCCGGCATTAGCAGAAAGAGCAGAATTTTTTAAAGTTTGAATGGCGAAAATCGGCTGAAAACTGTGGCAGTAGTTAAGTGCCAAAAAGTGTACGGAAGCAACTGGAATAAGGTGGAATAAAGAATAAAGAGAAACAGGAAAACAATAGTGTGGAAGCCCTTTGAGGGCATCCACACAACTAGAAAAATTTGCATTTCCTGTGAAAATGCTGTGTGGATGCCTTAACGCTGAAGCTGTCTGCTGAAAAGCTGAAAAAGATGAAAAGTTGCAAAAAGTTGTATGGTGGTGAAAAAAAAATGTCACCCTGAGCAGGATTTGAACCTGGCCCTCCTGATCTCAAGGCAGCTATTAATCTCACTGGGTCAAATCCACTCTCACAAGGTAAGAGATGGAGAGATTGACAATTCTGCTGAAATGAGCAGAAACTGCTGAGAATTGCACTGATAAGAGGTGAAATGGTTGAAAATTTTGCAGAAAAGAGGTGAATCAGCAGACTTTCTGCAGAAAAGAGGCAAAGAAGCAGAACGTTGCGCTGAATAGAGGTGAATCAGCAGAATTTCTGCTGAAAAGAGGCAAAACAACCTGTTTCTGCTCAAATTCACCAATCAGAGGTACTGCCTCTGTCTGCTTCATCAGGTGGGTACTTGTATGTATTTCTGCCATGGAGCGTTAACAAGAATCTGAGGTCCATATTAGAAAAGCTGCTAAAATCATAAAACTTGCGCTGAAAAGAGATGAATCAGCAGAGTTTCTGCTGAAAAGAGTTTTTTTTCTGAAAACAGCCAAAAAAGCTGGAATTTGTGCTGAAAAGGGGTGAAAAAAATGAAAATTTTGCTGAAAAGGGGTGAAGAAGCTAAAGTATACCAAATCAAAGTATTTGTGCCAAAACATAGTGTTTCTGCCATATTGTGGTACTACTACATTACAACATGAATACGGATTAAAGATGAAAGAAACTGGCAACAAATTCCTCCACTACAAACCAGTCTGATACCACTTCTTTGCAGTGTTCACGTTTACTAAGGCACTACCCAAAAGGCGCCACAAGAGGGCACTCCAACACAAGAGATGAGGTGAATGAGCAGAATTTCTGCTGAAAAGAGGCAGAAGGTTCTGTATGTAGAAAAAGAAACACTGTTGAACCATGTGTGAAATAAATAAAGAAATGAAATGAAAGAACAACCTGGTTCTGCTCAAATTCACCAATCAGAGCTACTGCCTCTGTCTGCTTCATCAGGCTGTGTACTTGTTTCTGCCATGGAGTGTTAACAAGAATCTGAGGTCCATATTAGAAAAGCTGCTAAAATCATAAAACTTTGCAGAATTGTAATAAATTAGCAATATAAATTACAGGTCTGTGATAGTGTATAAATTTGTAGTGAAAAAAAAAACGTGGACCAAGGTGGGATTGAACCCACGACCTTTGAGCTGCAGAGCCGTGTCATTACTGATTGCGCCACCTGGAAAGGGGGCGGCGGTCTGAAAGACAGATACTTGGGCAGTCAGAAAATAGATCGCGGTGAGAGGCGAAAAACGCCGTTTTTTGGAGTTACAAAACGTCGTGTAACTCAAAAACTAGGTGGGATAGAAGCATAATTCTTGTACTGGGTGAATCAGCGGACTTTGGTGTATTTTGACTGCGATTTTCATAGCTCTTTGTGCCTCCATCGCGGAGATTTGACGAGAGAAGAAACGGCTTCATTTCCAGAGTTTGAAGACTGAGAGAAGGACAGATTTCCACCCCTCAAACAAACGTAATTCATTGCTCAACGGTAAGATAATTGTAAAAACTGCTTCCACTGTGAGTGTCAGCAGTGTCTGAAGATATATTGGCACAAGCCTCATGTCCTAACTTTGCTTTGTTAAAGAGATATGGTAATTTGAAAATGCCTCCCGTTACAGAATTTCAGCTCTGAATTTCAAAACCTCCCCATAGACTTTGAATGGGGACTTGTCAGACCTTGTGTCACTCCGAGGCAAATTGCGAAAAAACGGTAAACCTCACAATAAAGATAGTGACATTGTCTGAAAGCCAGCAAAAATACCTACGTTTTGATGTATAATTTGTGGGGGTTGAGTGGAAATTGAGTGAGTAGCAAGAAGTTGTTTAGACATGAAGAGAAAATTCAGAACGGACCAGCACTCACTCTGACTTAATTGCATAGCAACCATAGCAACGCATGTATTTTCTGAAAAATCACAATTTTGCAACTGAAAACTTAAAGAGAGATAAGATTAAAACGGTAGAAGATCTGAAAAAGCTGAATCAGACAGGAATAGCCCAATAATCTGAGAACATTTTAAAGTTTGAATGGAGTTTCTAGGTGAAAGTATGACAAAGTAGTTAAGTTTCAAAGACAAGCAAGTTTTAGCAGAATTGTGGAAGTTTCCCATTCATTTCAATGGGACAAATTAAAGGAAAAAAGTGTAATATTTTAAAAAGTATAACAGTAATAAACACCAAAAGTCATAGCCATCATTAGCAGAAAGAGCAGAACAGTATAGAGTTTGAACTGAGAAAATCGGCTGAAAACTGAGAAAGTAGTTAAGTGCCAAAAAGTGTACGGAAGCAACTAGGGGAATAATAAAGAATAAAGAGAAACAGGAACTCAATAGTGTGGAAGCCCTTTTAGGGCATCCACACAACTAGAAAAATTTGCATTTCCTGCGAAAATGCAGTGTGGATGCTGTAAAGCTGAAGCTGTCAGCTGAAACTAGCTGAAAAAGCTGAAAAGTTGCAGAAGTTGTAAAACCTTTGCAAAAAATTGTAATAACTTTGCAGAAGCATAAGAACTTAGCAAAAATGTAATTACTTAGCAGAACTGCAATAACGTAAAGAAAACATAATACTTGGCAGAAATACAATAACATAGCAGAACTTAGCAGCAGAAATTAGAATAAATATTGTAACTTAGCAGAAACAAGATAACTTTTCAGAAATACAGGATTTTAGCAAACATGGTACAAGATTACATAGATACTTTATTTAAACAAAAATACCTAAACATTGCACAAATACTGTGATTTAGGACAAATACTACAACATAGCAGAAATGCTGTAATTCAGCAAATATATTATGCTATGGCACAAATAGAAAGAATATGCTCAAATACTATGATTTTGCTCAAATAATATGATTAAGCAATAATACTAAGATTTAGCAGAAATACTGTATTTAGCACAAACACCGAAAAGTAGCAGAAATACTGTAATTTAGCATAATAGTAATAACTTGCACAATTACAAATATGGACATGGTAAATGGCCTCTATTTATATAGCGCTTTTATGGTCCCTAAGGACCCCAAAGCTCTTTACATATCCAATCATTCACCCATTCACACACTGGTGATGGCAAGCTACGTTGTAGCCACAGCCACCCTGGGGCGCACTGACAGAGGCGAGGCTGCTGGACACTGGCGCCACCGGGCCCTCTGACCACCACCAGTAGACAACGAGTGAAGTGTCTTGCCCAAAGACACAACGACCGAGACTGTCCGAGCCGGGCCTCGAACCGGTAACCTTCCGATTACAAGGCGAACTCCCAACTTTTGAGCCACGATCGCCCCCATATATGGAAACACACATGCACAGAGACACACACAGGATCCAATTCAATCAACCAGTGTAAATATATTGATTTTAAATCACACAATAAGATACACCCATAAAAAGGCTCTCTCTCTCTCTCTCACTCTCTGTCATACAGACACACACACACACACACACACACACACGCAGCAGCAGCAGAAGCAAGTGAACAAACAGGGGCTGTACATACAGTGTTTCCTGTATGTTTCTAGGTGGGTCAAAAAGCCTGGAGCTGCTTAATTTGAATCCACCAATCAGAAAGGCTATGTACTTTTTCCCGCCAAAACAGGTGCACCTGTTTTTACACACGCAGCACAGAGACAGGATTTGTGCAGTCTATTTTTCATAGTGAGGACTCCTCTCAAACAAATGGCTATAATTTCCTTACCAGCTGCCCCACTGGGAAAGACAGTGAGCTCTTGGGAAACGGGGAGATGAGCAGTCAGAATTAGATCGCGGTGAGAGGCAAAGAGCGCCGTTTTTTGGAGTTACAAAACGTTGTGTAACTCCAAAACTAGGTGGACTAGAAGCATAATTCTTGTACTGGGTGAATCAGCGGACTTTGGTGTACTTTGACTGCGATTTTCATTACTCTTTGTACATCCGTCGCTGAGATATGACGAGAGAAGAAACGGCAGACCTCAGATATGATGGCTGGCTGGGAAGCTGGCAGGAATATATAGTAATAGTGTGATTAAGCATAAATACTACATTTAGCAGAAATACTGTATTAAGCACAAATCCTATAAAAAGCAGAAATACTATATTAAGCACAAATCCTATAAAAAGCAGAAATACTATATTAAGCAATATAAAAATCCTATAAAAATGGTATAAAAAGCAAAAATACTGTAATATGATTTGGTAGAAAAACTATAATTAATCAGAAATACTATATTTGGCAGAAATACTGTAATCAGCACATATACTGTAACATGACAGAAATTCCTCCACTTAGTAGTAATACTATAACATAACACAAATGTTATGATGAGTTGAGCGGCTGGTACTCTGGTGCAGTCAGCACAATCTGGAGCTGAACACTCTTAAAACTGTAGAGATGACAGTGGACTTCAGGAGACATCCCTCAACTCTGCCCCCCCTCATCATATCAGACAGCCCTGTGTCGACTGTGGAGATCTTCAAGTTGCTGGGTACCACCATCTCCCAGGACCTGAAGTGGGAGACCAACATCAACTCCATCCTCAAAAAGACCCAGCAGAGGATGTACTTCCTGAGACAACTGGGGAAGTACAGTCTTCCACAGGAGCTGCTGATCCAGTTCTACACTGCAGTCATTGAGTCTGTCCTGTGCTCCTCCATCACAGTCTGGTATGGTGCAGCCACTAAACAGGACAGGTGCAGACTGCAGCGGACTGTACAGGCAGCAGAAAGGATCATCGGCGCCCCCCTGCCCTCCATCCAGGATCTGTACCTCTCAAGAACCAGGAAACGGCAGGGAAAATCATCACAGACCCCTCACACCCTGGACACAGACTTTTTGATCTGCTGCCCTCTGGCAGACGGTACAGAAGCCTGCAGACCAGGACCACCCGACACAGGAACAGTTCTTTCCCCTCACCATCTCCCTTCTAAACAGTTGAACTGTCACACTCCTCCCACTGCCAGACTGCAACTGCACCTTATGTACATTCTGTAGTATTCATTCCACCTCATTTCATTTTGTATTTTCTGTATATACGTTTAGATTAGTTATTTATAGTTGGTTTACACAGCTTTGTGTATGTATGGGTATGCATGTGTAATGTATATATAGATACGTGTGTGTGTGTGTGCGTGTGCGTGTGTGTGTGTGTGTGTGTGTGCGTGTGTGTGTGTGTGTGTGTGTGTGTGTGTGTGTGAGATTTACATTGCTGTGCTCGAGAGCCACCATCTACCAGAACCAAATTCCTTGTATTTGTATGCACATATACTTGGCCAATAAACATGATTCTGATGACTTGGCACAAAAACCATGATTTAGCAGAAATACTATGATTGAGCAGAAGTACTAAGATGTAGTAAAAGTACTTTGATTTAAGAGAAATCCAATTATGGAGGAGTAATACTTTAAAATGGGAGAAATATTGATACACACACACATTCACAGAGCCTAAAGGGAAGAGTATTTGTGCCATGGAGTGTTAAGAAGAATGTGAGGTCCATATTAGAAAAGCTGGTAAAAAGTTTTGAGAATTGTAATAAATGATGAATATGAATTAGTGGTCTGTGATAGTGTATTAATTTGTAGGGCAAAAAACATGTTGTCCAAGGTGGAGTTGAACCCACGACTTTTGGGTTGCAGACCTGTGTCATTACCAGCTGCGCCACTGGGAAAGACAGTAAACACTTGGGAAACAGGGTGATGAGCAGTCAGAATTAGATCGCGGTGTGAGGCAAAGAGCGCCGTTTTTGGAGTTACAAAACGTCGTGTAACTCCAAAACTAGGTGGACTAGGAGCATAATTCTTGTACTGGGTGAATCAGCGGACTTTGGTGTACTTTGACTGCGATTTTCATTACTCTTTGTACATCCGTCGCTGAGATATGACGAGAGAAGAAACTGCAGACCTCAGATATGATTGGCTGGCTGGGAAGCTGGCAGAAATATATAGTAATAGTGTGATTAAGCATAAATACTACATTTAGCAGAAATACTGTATTAAGCACAAATCCTATAAAAAGCAGAAATACTATATTAAGCACAAATCCTATAAAAAGCAGAAATACTATATTAAGCAATATAACAATCCTATAAAAATGGTATAAAAAGCAAAAATACTGTAATATGATTTGGTAGAAAAACTATAATTAATCAGAAATACTATACTGGGTAGAAATACTATATTTAGCACAAATCTTATAAAATAGCAGAAATAGTATGATTCAGCACAATAGTAATAACTTAAACAGAAAAACTGGAAAAGCAAAATGGACAGCTGAAAAAATGCTGAACATGCTAAGGGTCCTTCAAATGTACTTGTTAAATGAAAAAAAACTGAGCAAAAAAAGTGTAACAGTCACACAATCAGAATATGGAAACATATGGAAACACACATGCACAGAGAGACACACACAGGATCAATTCAGTCAACCAGTCTAAATATATTGAATTTAAATCATACATAAGATGCTCCCATAAAAACTCTGTCTCGCCCTCTCTTCTCTCTCTCTGTCACACACACACACACACACACACACACACACACACAGGGAGAGAGAAGTAAGTTCTAGCTCAGTCAAGCAGCCTGGGAGCTGCTGAATTTAAATCCACCAATCAGAGAGGCTGTGCACTTTTCCCGCCAAAACAGGTGCATGCAGCACAGAGAACACAGGATTTGCAGTCTATTTCTCATAATGACGACTCCCCTCAAACAAATGACCATAATTCCTAACTATAGGGCTAGAACGGTCATTCTTACACCGTTTTGTTCAGAAGAGATGGGGGAATCTTAAAGTGTTGACAATGTATCATTAAAATATGAATTATTAAAGATATTGACTTCTAATGCACCATAACTGAGTAGAGCAAAGCAAAAACTGCCTTGACTGCCCTCAAACAACGCTTTCTAACTCTAAATCTATTGGAGTATTGATATCATTCTTTCACCGTAAGAGACAGCAGGCTTGGTGAACAATCATGGAAATTTTCAGGTCTCTGGGAAATCCAACAAAAAGTTATGACGAAGAAAAAAGTGGTTCATTTCCAGAGTTTGAAATCTGAAGAATCTGAGCGAAGGACGAATTCCTACGCTCAAACAAGTGTAACTCATCTCAGAACGGTAATAGGTGAGAAAAAAATTCTTGAATTGTGAGCGTCAGGAGTGTCTGAAGATATACTGGGACAAGCCTCATGTTTAACTTCGCTTCGTTAAGGAGATATGACGATTCGAATATGCCTCTCATTACAGAAATCAAGCGGTGATTTGAACAAACTCTCCATTGACTTTCTATGGAGAGTTTCAGACTTTGTGTTGCTCTGAGGAGATTTGCCAAAATTCTATAAGTCTCACAACAATGATGGTGACATTTTCGGAAAGCCAGCAAAAATACCTACGTTTTGATGTATAATTGTGGAAGTTGAGTGAAAATTGAGCAAGTAGCAAGAAGTTTTCGGACATGAAGAAGACTGCGAAACCTACAGTGGCACACTGGAAGCCAAGTGCATAGCAACCATAACAACGCATGTATTTTGTGAAAAATCACAATTTCCAACTCAAAACTTTAAGAGCATAAAAATAAAACGGTAAAGATTTGAAAAATCTGATTTATTCCTGAATAGCCCAATAATTGAGAACATTTTAAAGTTTGAATGGTTGTTCTACGTGAAAGTAGGAAAAAGTAGTTAAGTTTCAAAAACAAGCAAAATTAGCAGAATTGCAGAAGTTTCCATTCATTTCAATGGGACAAATTAAAGGAAAAAGTAGAATATTTAAAAAGTATAACAGTAAAACACCAAAAGATATAGCGATCATTAGCAGAAATAGCAGAATAGTTTAAAATTGAACGGTGAAAATCGGCTGAAAATTGTGGAAGTAGTTAAGTGCCAAAAAAAGTGAAAAAGTGGCAACTAGAATAATAATAATAAAGTATAAAGAATAAAGAGAAACAGGAACTCAATAGTGTGGATGCTTAAAGCATCCACACAATTTGCATTTCCTGCGAAAATGCAGTGTGGATGCTGTAAAGCTGAAGCTGTCAGCTGAAACTAGCTGAAAAAGCTGAAAAGTTGCAGAAATTGTAAAACCTTTGCAAAAAATTGTAATAACTTTGCAGAAGCATAAGAACTTAGCAAAAATGTAATTACATAGCAGAACTGCAATAACGTAAAGAAACATAATACTTGGCAGAAATACAATAACATAGCAGAACTTAGCAGCAGAAATTAGAATAAATATTGTAACTTAGCAGAAACAAGATAACTTTTCAGAAATACAGGATTTTAGCAACCATGGTACAAGATTACATAGATGCTTATTAAACAAAAATACCTAAACATTGCACAAATACTGTGATTTAGGACAAATACTACAACATAGCAGAAATGCTGTAATCAGCAAATATACTATGCTATGACACAATAGAAAGAATATGCTCAAATACTATGATTTTGCTCAAATAATATGATTAAGCAATAATACTAAGATTTAGCAGAAATACTGTATTTAGCACAAATACCGAAAAGTAGCAGAAATACTATAATTAGCATAATAGTAATAACTTGCACAATTACAAATATGGACATGGTAAATGGCCTGTATTTATATAGCGCTTTATGGTCCCTAAGGACCCCAAAGCGCTTTACATATCCAGTCATTCACCCATTCACACACTGGTGATGGCAAGCTACGTTGTAGCCACAGCCACCCTGGGGCGCACTGACAGAGGCGAGGCTGCTGGACACTGGCGCCACCGGGCCCTCTGACCACCACCAGTAGGCACACAATAAGATACACCCATAAAAAGGCTCTCTCTCTCTCTCTCTCTCTCTCTCTCTCTCTCTCTCTGTCATACACACACACACACAGCAGAAATGCTATGACTTAGCACAATAGTAATAACTGAAATAGAAAAATTGGAAAAGCAAAATGAACAGCTGAAAAAATGCTGAACATTCTAAGGCTCCCTCAAATGTAATTGTTGAAT
>NW_020327407.1:0-45000 GCF_001858045.2 Oreochromis niloticus | reverse complement strand
TGACCCATTTAGTAGAAGTCAGCCTGTTTAAGACTCTGATATCTATTCTGTATGACTTAAAGCAGTTATGACATGGTCTGATTTTCTCACCCAATAAAGGGATATTTAATATATCAGTCTACTCTTCATTCTATCAGACAGTTATCACAGCTCGTACATTTTCTTTTTACACATATATGTAAGCATTGAGCCAAATTTAGTAATGCCAACATATTACACGGACAATATTTGTCTCTTATATATAATACATCTGTATATACACTGTCAGAGATACTTGTCTTTGAGTGAAGATTTAAGGTGATAGGACATAAATAACTGCAACTTGAATCTTTACTGAAGCTCAGTATTAGACACAGAGTTCACTCACATGTGCTGTACCAGTGTACCTGCACATGTGATGTGACAATAGAAGTGATTTGATTTGAGAGTTCAAACTCACTGCTGTAATAACTTGTGATTAATATAATAACTATGATATTGGCCATATCATATTTACACTGACTTTAGTCTCATGAACAACATTAGCTAATTGTTATTTACTAGCTAATCTTAAATGACTGTTCAGTACAGATATGAAGGCCAGCAATCATATTTTACAGTCCTGTGGTCTCAGCCTCAGATACGTATTAAATCACACAAAGCTCGTGTAGAAACAAACACACGAACAAAATATGTTCTCCTTCATTTCCGTCAAAGCTGTATGAAACGTTTCCAGCGGTTGGTGTTATGGTTGCTAGGCAACCTGGGCAGAGCGCGGACCGTCTCATTTCACAAGCCTCGCACTTCCGGCCTTAGCGTTTTTAAGTACGCGGCCCTTGAGGATCGTTGAGGCTGCGTACTTTAAGGCTGCAGACCCTGAATTGGGATACAGCCGTTGACTGCTCTTTCTCATAACCACGTTCGGCAGAACAACTTCCGGTTCAAAAGGCTACCGGATCCATCATCCAATCAGTGATGCCTGTTGTTGCAGCATTGGTACCTACCTCTTCCGGTTTGGTTTTTGTTTTTGCGTTTTGTGATTTGTTGTTGCTCTTTTCAATTTGTTGTGCGTTTTGTGATTTGTTTTTGCGCTTTTCAATTTGTTTTTGCGTTAAGTGAATTTGTTTTTGCGCTTTTCAATTTGTTTTTGCGTTAAGTGATTTGTTGTTGCGCTTTTCAATTTGTTTTTGCGTTAAGAGATTTGTTTTTGCGCTTTTCAATTTGTTTTTGCGTTTTGTGATTTGCTGTTGCGCTTTTCAATTTGTTTTTGCGTTTTGTGATTTGTTGTTGCGCTTTTCAATTTGTTTTTGCGCTTTTCAATTTGTTTTTGCGTTAAGTGAATTTGTTTTTGCGCTTTTCAATTTGTTTGTGCGTTAAGAGATTTGTTGTTGCGCTTTTCAATTTGTTTTTGCGTTAAGAGATTTGTTTTTGCGCTTTTCAATTTGTTTTTGCGCTTTTCAATTTGTTGTGCGTTTTGTGATTTGTTTTTGTGGTTTGCACTTCAGGGCCACCGTACTCTTGTCCTCTTAAAAGAAAAAAAAAGAACAGCCAATCCAAATTAAGTAGCGCAGAGCCGAACCAATCACAGCCGCAGCGTCATGTCACGTGACTTGTTACGTACAGCACAAGCGCCAAGGCGCACATGTGTATTTGTTTGTGCAGCCGTGCAGCCCGGGTAATGAAGGAAATGAGTTTGCCGACTAGAGAATAATCAACCGAGAGCGTGAGCGAAGGTTAACGAAGAAAAAACAGATAATGGTTCCAATGCTGGAGAGCTTGTCGAACGGAAGGGCCACAGAAGTTCCGTAGTGTGAAGGTATTTCGGCTATTTCAAGTCTGACAAAAAACAGAGTAGCGCGCACTGTAAATTGTGCCGAAAGCAAGTCTGGAAATACAATAAACTGGTGCATGCTCAATCTCTGACTGAAAGCGCTAATTCGTCATTCGGCTTTTGTCAGACTAAAGTAACTGTTAAAACTGTTTGAAAAGTTAAGCTATACAACAAGGAGAGATTGAGAATTTCCTTTTAGTTCTCAGTTTATTTGATATTGACAAAAGTTAGTCAATTTTGTCTGTTCTTCTGTAAAACGACCTAAGATTTATTTTTAGAATTAATATTTTGTTTCTAAGTGGAATTGACAATTTAGTGGTCTGTTTTGTTTGTTCTATTTTGAAACTTAAACGCTTTAGCGGCTGCCTTTTGTGTAGTTTGCAATATTTGCCTTTATTTATCTGAAACTGAAGTCTCATGTTCCTTAAGTACATCTACCCTGTTGAACTTATTATGGGAAATAAATATTTTAATTAAAACAAGCTGCTAATTATTTCACATTTTACTTGTGAGCAACGGCACATTTAAATCTTACAAATATAGTTATTTGGCTTATATCGTGATATGTATCGTTATCGCCTGAAATGAAAAAAACATATCGTGATATGAAAAAAATCTTATATCGCCCAGCTCTAGTTTCACTCAACAATCCACTTTCCCCCTTCTCATTCTCCGTTGCAAGTCTCATGAACTATCTTATCTACATTTTGCTCAACAATGCTGCTAGTGTTACGGCTGCTATGCAACAGGGGTGGCACTTCAAATGTTAGACTGTCTCATTTAATTGCCCCTGAAGATCACAAGCACTACACTATATTCTAGTGCCATCTACTGACAAATTACGGAAAGCAAAATTCATAGTCAAGTCAATTTTGCCTTAGTTAGATATGGTCTTCAATAAGATGAGGTCACTTAGACATAACTAAGTTTGCTCAAGTGAATTTTTTTTTCCCGACAGAACAAAACCATATTGTGAGAGGGTAAAGCTCACCCCAGCCAGGCACTTCTTCAGGGTATCCAGAATGATGAGCTGAGAGAGGTAGAGGTTCTTCTCAGATGCTTCTCCAAATATCCGCTGTGAAGACAGGCAGTCATAACATCACTGAATTAGATCTTAAATCTTAGGGTGTTTTCACACCTATGCTTTTTAGTCTGCTGAAATCAAATTTTCATTCGTTTTCCACCGTTGTTAACTTCATTTGTGCAGATGTTAACACAGTAAATTCACTTAGGCGTAAGGCAAAAACAACCACACTGGGACCCTTTGGGGTGATCTCAGTCCAGTTCCGAACTCCAGAGTAATTTCTGTATGGTGGTAAATGCCATCCGTTACCCAGATATGCTTTGCATTCTGGGTAAGGGATGCAGACTTCTCCCACAACTCCACCCAGTGCTTCCTGCAGAAGTTCTGACAACTCTGCAATAGTAGGCCTCATTACTGATGGGGACAACAGGGAGTACAGAGAACTGACCCAAGACTTTGTGGACTGGTGCAAGCAGAAACACCTCCAGATCAACACTAGAAAAACCAAGGAGCTGGTGGTAGACTTCCACAGGCACAGGGTGGGAGATTCTAACAGCACTGAGCAGCTCCTTCAGTGGCTGGCCAGTGCACCCACGATGTGGGACGAAGAGATTCCGCATGTCTGTCCTTCCTACTGCTGTCAGACTCTACAGCATGGTCTTTGCAGACAGACACACATCCCATACACAACTGTAACGGTCTCCCTGATGTGATATGACTGAATTCATTTCATTAAGTGCTTTTAGATCTAAACTACGAATCCTTGAGGCCAAGTCCATAATATGCAACTGTTTTAATTAGACTGATTGTCATTTTAACTGCCTTTTTTTTTTTTTTTTTAATTGAATTTTATTTTATTTGTTTTCTTTCACTTATTGTTGCATGTGTGTTGTTGATGCCTATGTTTGAGTAATCTCTGTAACTGTGAGACACCTGCTGCTGCCTATCTTGGCCAGGTCTCCCTTGAAAAAGAGGTTTTTAATCTCAATGGGATCTTCCTGGTTAAATAAAGGTTAATAAATAAATAAAATATATTTCCAAATGCATTTTTTTCCTACTATAACAGATTTTGTACAGTATTTTATTCATTTTTGTGTAGTACTTTGTTCCATTGTATAAAGTATTTTATTCTTGTTGTATAGTCCGTTATTCTATTTTATCTTATCCTATTCTTTTGTATTTTTCTTAAGTTTTACTGCTCTTAAACTTGTACTTTCTGCTGTGACCAAAAAATTTCCCACATGTGGGACTAATAAAGGTTTATCTTATCTTATGTGACAGAGTACCATAGAGGAGCAGAGTACATGAACTGTAGTAACCAGCCTTAATCAAGGGTTAATCTGAGAAGCAACAAGGTACATTGCTTTACTGATAATTACTTGGACAACTACCTTTGTCAGCTCCTTCCTGTATTTACACTGTTGCCCCTGCCCCTAACACATCTGGCCAATAAGAAGACTGGATGCCCTCATGTGGTTAGTAGTGACACATTTCAGTTCGCTTGCACTTTTTTATGTGCAAAAACAAAACAAACAGCAAAGTAAGCTACAAACTTACAAACTCAACTTATTTGGATTTCACAGCACTCGTTATACATGTTCAAACTTTGGACCATATATTTTTATGTTTTATTAATATTATTTCAAAATTTTAAAGATTTCCTCACAAATCAGCCTCAATTGATCTCCTACTGCCTGGGTGTTTGGTACACTGGGGCCACTACTGAGAACAGGATGGCTGCGCAGAGGGTAATTAACATCACCCGAAAAATCATTGGCTGCCCTCTGCCAACCCTGGAGAACATCACCAGATCCTCCTGTCTCAGGAAAACCAGGGCCATCACAGGTGACCCCTTGCACCCTGCCCACTGCCCGTATGACCCACTGCCGGACCACACCTCCAGACTCACAAACAACTTCTCCCCTTGTCAACAAAGGCTATACCCCCCACACCCCACTCACTCACCTCACCAATCTGGGCAATGGTCTAAGTAACTCTCGTCTATGCACTACTTCCAATGTATGCTGTTAGATTTATATTGTTGATTGTCATTTATGCTTAGAAATATTTACTCATATATGCTTAGAAGTATATAATCATTTGTAGATTGAAAGAATGTCTCATCCTAGGAGGTCTGTAACAACTCTGTGTAGCATGAAGAGGGGAGTGCGTTCACTCCTCTTCAGAGTGTTCTGGCATAGATCACACACCTCCTAGGAGAGGTCGTATCTTCTCTTGCTGATATATGGTATAGCAAACACACGTATATCTGGTTAAGTATAAGAGCCTTTTGTTTAGATGGACCGCTAGACTCCTGGCACCAGCTTTGGGGAGTCTTCACAGGGTCACATCTCGACCCCACACACACACACACACACACACACACACACACACGCTTACACAAAATCACAGGCAAGGTACTCTTTGTGTGTATGTATACGTCATATGTTAATGAACCTATGCATATTCATGTAACCTCAATAAAAGAGCAGTGTTACGGGAGAGCGGACGAGAGCAACTGGGGTCAAGCGAAGGAACGGCGTTTGTTCAGTTCTCTCCCGTGCACGTAAAACATAAAGAACTTTGCCTACTCATGTCTTGCTTTGCTGTGTAATTACATTGTCTTCAACGTTCCAGCAAATAGGTTCAAGCTACAAACTTATCAATGCCTTTCTCCTATTTTTGTACAAACCGGATTCCCAAAAAGTTGGGACACTAAACAAATTGTGAATAAAAACTGAATGCAATGATGTGGAGATGGCAAATGTCAATATTCCATTCAGAATAGAACGTAGGTGACAGATCAAAAGTTTAATCCGAGAAAATGTATCAGTTTAAAGGAAAAATATGTTGATTCAAAATTTCGCGGTGTCAACAAATCCCAAAAAAGTTGGGACAAGTAGCAATAAGAGGCTGGAAAAAGTAAATTTGAGCATAATGAGGAGCTGGAAGACCAATTAACACTAATTAGGTTAATTGGCAACATGATTGGGTATAAAAAGAGCTTCTCAGAGTAGCAGTGTCTCTCAGAAGCCAAGATGGGTAGAGGATCACCAATTCCCACAATGTTGCGCAGAAAGATAGTGAGGCAATATCAGAAAGGTGTTACCCAGCGAAAAATTGCAAAGACTTTGCAGTTATCATCATCAACTGTGCATAACATCATCCGAAGATTCAGAGAATCTGGAACAATCTCTGTGCGTAAGGGTCAAGGGCGTAAACCCATACTGGACGCCCGTGATCTCCGGGCCCTTAAACGACACTGCACCACAAACAGGAATGCTACTGTAAAGGAAATCACAGAATGGACTCAGGAATACTTCCAGAAACCATTGTCAGTGAACACAATCCACTGTGCCATCCGCCGTTGCCAGCTGAAACTCTACAGTGCAAAGAAGAAGCCATTTCTAAGCAAGATCCACAAGCTCAGGCGTTTTCACTGGGCCAGGGATCATGTAAAATGGAGTGTGGCAAAATGGAAGACTGTTCTGTGGTCAGACGAGTCACGATTCGAAGTTCTTTTTGGAAATGTGGGATGCCATGTCATCCGGACCAAAGAGGACAAGGACAACCCAAGTTGTTATCAACGCTGAGTTCAGAAGCCTGCGTCTCTGATGGTATGGGGTTGCATGAGTGCGTGTGGCATGGGCAGCTTGCATGTCTGGAAAGGCACCATCAATGCAGAAAAATATATTCAGGTTCTAGAACAACATATGCTCCCATCCAGACGTCATCTCTTTCAGGGAAGACCCTGCAACCTTTTCAACAAGATAATGCCAGACCACATTCTGCATCAATCACAACATCATGGCTGCGTAGGAAAAGGATCCGGGTACTGAAATGGCCAGTCTGCAGTCCAGATCTTTCACCTATAGAGAACATTTGGCGCATCATAAAGAGGAAGGTGCGACAAAGAAGGCCCAAGACGATTGAACAGTTAGAGGCCTGTATTAGACACGAATGGGAGAGCATTCCTATTGCTAAACTTGAGAAACTGGTCTCCTCGGTCTCCAGACGTCTGTTGAGTGTGGAAGAAGAAGGGGAGATGCCACACAGTGGTGAAAATGGCCTTGTCCCAACTTTTTGGGGATTTGTTGACACCATGAATCACCATATTTTTCCCTTCAGATGATAAATTTTCTCAGTTTCAACTTTTGTTCCGTGATTTATGTTCTATTCTGAATAAAATGTTGACATTTGCCATCTCCACATCATTGCATTCAGTTTTTATTCACAATTTGTTTAGTGCCCCAACTTTTTTGGAATCCGGTTTGTACATTGTGTGCACAATTATTAGGCAAGTTGTATTTTTGAGGATTAATTTCTTTACTGAACAACTACAGTGCTCTCGGTCAATCCAAATTGTGAACCTAAACCTGAATGTTTAATAAAGTAAAAGTAAGGTTTTGTTTTTCTTAAGAGAATATACATACAAGCACAATAATTAGGCAACTATTAGTGTGCAGCATTATTATGCAACTAAATGAAAAATCTAACATTTTCCCATCTCACTCGTTTATTTTCATCTGTTAGAGTGAGAATAATAAAACAACTCAAAATTTACATATAAACATTTCTGACATGTCAAAAACAAACAAACAAACAAACAAAAAACAATCAGTGACCAATATAGCCACCCTTCTTTTCATTAAGTGTCACAATCCTTCCATTCATGGAGTCTGTCAGTTTCTCGATCTGTTGTCGATCAACTTTTTATGGCGCAGCAACCACAGCCTCCCAGACACTGTTCAGAGAGGTGTATTGTTTTCCTACACTGTAAATTTCCCGTTTAAGCAGGGCCCACAGGTTCTCAATAGGGTTTAATGTCAGGTGATAAAGGAGGCCATGTCTCTACTTTTTCATCCTTAAGGCCTTTATTGGCTGGCCATGCAGTGGAGTATTTTGATGCATGCGATGGAGCATTATCCTGCATAAAAATCATGGTCTTCTTGAGAGATGCAGACTTTTTCCTGTACCACTCACTGCTTGAAGAAAGTGTCTTCTAAACACTGGCAGTAGGTTTTGTAGTTGATTTTGAAGCCATCTTTAACCTGAAAAGGTCCGACTTCATCTTTAATAATACCAGCCCATACCAGTACCCCACCTCCACCTTGCTGGCATCTGAGTTGAAGTGGAGCTCTGTGTCCGTTACTGTTCCAGCCATGGGTCCATCCATCTGGTCCATCAAGAGTCACTTTCATCTCATCAGTCCATAAAACCTTTGAAAAATCTGTCTTCAGATATTTCTTGGCCAAGTCTTGACATTTCAACTTGTGTGTTTTGTTCAGTGATGGTGGGGTTTCAGCCTCCCTTACCTTGGCCATGTCTCTAAGCACTGAACACCTTATACTTCTAAACACTCTGGGTAGGTTGCAGTTCTGGAATATGGCAGCACAGTAGGATAATGGGTTCCTGGTAGCCTCAATGTTTGATTCTTCTCAAACCTTTGGCAGTTAATTTGCATCTTTTTTTCTCAATATGTTTCTTGCGACCCTGTTTGCTGTATCTTAGCAATTTCATCTCAACTTTGTTGGCCTACTTTGCCTGAGGAAGAGAAGCTGCCTGAAAATTATGCACACCTTTATATAGAGTGTTAATCTCCTTAGGCCACACCCTCACTCATTATGCAAATACACAAATGCTTAAATCCAATAAGCACTCAAAATTATATAGGTTGAAGTTGGAAAATATGCATAACAATTATGATATGGCGAAAAAACTCATTTACTCATAATAACTGCACACAGTGTATACACACACACACACATATATATATATTTATACACACACATACATATATATATATATATATGCGTATATATACACACACATATATATATATATATAGACACATATAGACACACACACACACACACACACACACACACACACATATATATATATATATATATATATATATATATATACACATATATATATATACATATATATATATATATATATATATATATATACATATATATATATATATATATATATATATATATATACACACATACATATATATACATATATATATACATATATATATATACATATATATATTCCGGGTGTCTCTCGTTAACTAGCAGCTGGTTCATTTGTGCTGCCAGACGCTCGTGGAGTGCAGTCAGCTTCTTCAGCCAGTAGGCGTGAACCATGTCGGGCCCTGGTGCTGTCCAACTCTTCATACTGGAGACCCTTTCTTGGATGTCTGCCACTGTGATGGTTACTGGACCCTGTTCAGGGAGGTCGCTGTGGTCTGCCCTCAGATCCACTAGCCACTGAGCATTGCCGTTATGGGTTGCGTCCTTCTCCCATATGCTCTTCCAGTATTGCTCCGTCTCCAGCCTTGGTGGTGCTGTTCTGTTATTGTTCCCTTGCCACTGAGAGTACACCTTTGCTGGTTCTGTGGAGAACAGCTGGTTTATTCTCCTGCCTTCTATCTCTCTGGTGTACCTCCTCAAGCGGCTGGCCAAGGCTGTGAGTCTTTGCTTGGCAGTTTCCAAGGCCTCAGGTATGGACAGCTTGCTGTATTTCTTATGCACCTTCTTCATCGCACCTTTCTGCAACTCCGTTAGTTGGCTAACCTCCCTTCGTGCTACTTTGATCTTGCCCTCTAGCCTCCTCCTCCATGGAGGGTACTGCGCCTTGTGGCTGTTCAACTTGTAGCCAAGCATCTCACTGATCACTGCTGCCGTAGTGTGTACATATATATATATATATATATATATATATATATATATATATATATATATATATATATATATATATATATATATATATATATATGTGTACATATAGATATCCCTTCTACAAGTTCCATCACTGCCATCGAAGTGGACCTTTTCACTCTAAAGCCATATTGATAATCACTTAGGAGATTATGCTTCTCTATATATTTATCAAGTCTATTAACAAATAACTTTTCTAAAATTTTTGAGAACTGTGGGAGTAGTGATATTGGCCTGTAATTGGTAAACTGACATCTCTCTCCGTTTTTATGGATTGGAATAACTTTTGCTATTTTCATTTGTGAGGGAAATACACCAGTTCGAAAGGACAGATTACAAATGTATGCGAAAGGTTGCACTATATATTCTATAATACTCTTAACTAATTTCATGTCAATACCAAAACAGTCGGTGGACTTTTTATTTTTAAATGTCTTCACAATGTTAATTATTTCTCTATGAGTTACAGCACCAATAAACATGGAGGACACATTCTGAGTAATATGTTTATTTAGGTCATTATTATTTCTTGACTCTGGAATTTCTTTTGCTAAATTAAAGCCAACATTTACAAAGAAATCATTAAATTCATTTACAATGTCTTTAGTTTTATCAAGCACAATATCTTTATCTTTTTTAAAATAGTCTGGATAATTCTTATTTTTTGAGCCCCTTTTGATTATGCTATTTAATATCCTCCATGTTTCTTGTGTGTTACTTCTATTTTGCTCCAGTAATGTGTGGTAATATTCTTTCTTACTTGTTCTTATAATATTTACTAATCTATTTTTATATAGCTTGTACTTTATTTCAGCATCTTTTGTCCTCAGTTTTATGAATCTCTTATATAGATTATTTTTCATTTTACATGCATCTTCTATCCCCTTTGTGATCCATGGCTTATTTGATCTGTGATGCTTTCTAGTGATTTTCATTAAAGGACAATGTTTTTCATATAGTAAAATTACAGTTGATAGGAATGCATCATATGCACTACTTGAATCTTCATTTGCAAAAACCTCATTCCAATTGTGTTCCTTTAAGTCCACCTGGAGGGCAGCAATGGCTCTTGTTGTTCTATGTCGTATCATATCAAATGTTTGATTCTTTTTTTTAGTTTTAATCCCAAAATAATTTTGAAAAATTGCAAAAACAGGAAGATGATCGCTTATATCAGTTATAAGAAGTCCACCTACTATTTCATGGTCAATTTTATTTGTGAATATATTATCTATCAATGTAGCTGTATCAATTGTTATTCTACTTGGTTTTATAATTACAGGGAAAAGGCAGTTACTATACATTGTATTGATGAAATCTGTTGTTTTCTGATGTCCGTTTGGGTTTAGCAAATCTATATTAAAATCACCACAAATTATTTGCACTTTTTTATCATTTAGGTTGCTAAACATAGCAGCAAGTTTTTCATTGAATGTCTCAAGGCATGATCCTGGTGTCCTATAGATGCAACTTATAATTATATTGCTAGCTTTTTCAACATGGATTTCAATAGTAACACATTCCATTACGTCATCTATGATGCTTGACATACATTCAATCAGACTACATTTCAAAACTTTATCTGCATATAAAGCAACACCGCCTCCTTTTTTATTCACCCTGTTCATTGTAAATAATTCGTATCCTTCCAGTCCCATTTCACTAACTTTCTCATTATCGAGCCATGTTTCTGATATTGCAATTATATTAAACTTTTTTAACTTACTTAAACATTCCGTAATTTTAGAAAAATTTTTATACAGGCTTCTACTATTGAAATGTATGACCGACAATGCATTTGCCATTTTAATATTCATATTAAATTGGTCATCTGTATAGTACTCACAAGTACTATTATTGTTATTGTAGAAGTGATTATCTGGGTCAATGTTAGTTTCAGGGTCATGCATGTTGTGCTCTGCATAGTTAAACGTTTTGAAGTTCATCTTCTCAGCGTGTGTGGCAAAATAACCTCCTTGACAGTCCTTCTCATAATCAAAGTCTTCCTCTTCAATATCTCTGAATGGAAACCTATAATCTGTGTCCAAACTTGTCATTTATGTGTTTTTGTTGTTGTTTTTTCCCATTGTTTTTTGAGCCATAAGGCCAGAAACACTTTCCATACCCATTGTTCATTATCCAATCGTCACTTTTCCAATAGATTCCATAGCAGATTCCTGATTATTTATATTGCTCTAAGTCTTTGAGTTCTCTTATCATCACAACTTTCGCTTCTTCTGGATTGCCATTTAGTCTTATCATTACTTTGCAGTTCCTCGTCCATGTCGCTTGTATCTTATTTTGTTTTCTCAGGCTGCGTGCCTGTCTTGCAATTTCAGCAGTCTTTTTCGTTAAATGTTCATTTAAATACACACCGGTCCCTTTTAGTTTCTTTCCCTGTTTCAGTAACTCAATCTTTGTTTTGCGACTCACAAACCGAAGAATAATTGCTGGCTTTGTTTTACTGTCTTTTCTGGGGAGCGTGTGGCATGCTGCGATATGATGGCTCTGAATACTTACATTCTTCGTTTGAAGGAATTTTATCACTTGCTGTTCAAGCGTTTGCAGCTCCTCTACCGGGGCATCTTCACCGTCTTTACCTCCGCCAGCTGTTACTCTGGCGTAGGTTCGGTGTTGCGTCTCCAGTCCACTTATGACTAAGTCATCCATTCTTGTGTACTGTTCAAGGTCCTCGAGTCGCCGTTCCAAGTCGTCTATTTTCTTGTCCTTCTCCTTTATCAAGTTTTTTAGTTGTTTTATTTCATCCATTAGGTCATGTAGCATACCTTGTTGTTTAGCCACTTTGCTCAGTTCATCAGACATGAAATTAAGCGATTTCCTAATCTCCTCCAACTCCTCTTCAACTCCTGGGTTTGCTTTTTTAGGCGGCATTTTGAAAATGGTGAGATTGGTATTACCTTGTGATGGCCCGTTGAAGTCACTGTCGATTTACTTGTTGGTGCCTTGCTAGAGGAGCCTGGGCCCAGCGGTTGCTGGAGGATCCCGGGCCTGGTGGAGCAGGAGGATCCTGGGCCTAGCAGCTGCTGGAGGATCCTGGGCCTAGCGGCTGCTGGAGGATCCTGGGCCTAGTGGCTGCTGGTGGATCCTGGGCCTGGTGGCTGTTGGTGGATCCCGGGCCTGGTGGCTGTTGGTGGATCCCGGGCCTGGTGGCTGCTGGTGGATCCCGGGCCTGGTGGAGCAGGAGGGTCCTGGGCCTAGTGGCTGCTGGCGGATCCCAGGCCTGGTGGCTGCTGGTGGATCCTGGGCCTGGTGGCTAGTATCAGTCTCCCAGCTATCACCACTGAGGCACTGTGGTCAAAATCTGACAAGTCTGTACCTCATTTAGCTCATATGGGATCGACGGTTCTTCTTTGTATCTGTGTTTATTTTTGTCCAGCACTTTCAGGTTTCCTTCAGCGTTGCCTGCTCTGGCCTCAGGTCAGAACATTCCCAAATGTGGATATCAAGTAGAGATGGACCGATCCGATATTACGTATCGGTATCGGTCCGATACTGACCTAAATTACTGGATCGGATATCGGCGAAAAATAGAAAATGTAATCCGATCCATTAAATATCAAAAAAAGCACCTCACAAAACTTGCGACACGGCGTAACTCGGCTCATAACCGTAGCACGTCGCAGCAGTATGCCTCATGTGATTGAGCGGCTGTGTGTATTTGTAGCCTCGCTACCAAACCAGCATTTCATCTCTGAGGAAGTTATCCCAGAGAGAAGTAAAGCAAGTGTGTAAGTTCATCTCTGAATGTTTGTAAAGCGTTCCCATGTTAAGCTTAACAACCGATATATGGAGCGACTGCCTCTCTCTCTCCCTCACCTTCCTGCCGCTACTTCAATCGTGAAACTGCTTAACGATCAGCTGATCGGCTTTTCTGTCGCGAGTCCGTCTCTCTTCTTTGTTTTTGGCCCACTTTGCATCAGAAAGAGGAAACCAGCGGCT
Organism: Oreochromis niloticus; assembly: GCF_001858045.2. Lineage (NCBI taxonomy): Eukaryota > Metazoa > Chordata > Actinopteri > Cichliformes > Cichlidae > Oreochromis > Oreochromis niloticus. Next base: position 31,472 of record NW_020327407.1, on the reverse strand, counting down.
GAACAACAGCAGCACGTTTAAGCTTGATAAGCTGTTGTTAGAATTTATTTAATATTACTTTCTACACCAGGATCCTTTTCTACGTAGCTGACGGCTGGTAACTGTGCAGGGGCGGATCTAGCAAAGTGCAGCCAGGGGGGCCGATAGGGAATGAACAGGGAAAAGGGGGCACAAAGACATACTTTTCTTTCTTATTCTCATTTAAAATATGTAGCTTTTAATAAATAATTATCTGAATCTTACACCCAAAGTTTTAATCTGATGTAAAATGTATAGAAGTCCATTACTGTATATAGTAACTGTTAAGTCTTATATACCCTAGTAAGCTATAGTACTTTTTCCTTTGGGAAGGTACTGTCTGTGAATTCTGCAATTCTGTTGAAGAAAGATGTTGAATCTATTTAATTATTCTTGAAAAATAATTTATTTCTGTGCATTTTTTTCACCCTGCATCAAATTAAAGTTGATTACATCGATTAAGCATCATGAGGTGGAGGGTGGGTGGTTCCCTATTTTTTTTTTTTTTTTGCTGGGAGTTTGCAACCCTATTAGTTAGGTTGCTTAATATTTCTGCTAAGTACTCTTTAAAATACCAGAATAGGGAGGATGGAGTAGGTTTAAGTTAGGTTTTAAGTTAGGTAAGGTTTATTAGATTGATCAGTGTTGCTGAACTATGAAATATTTTGGGTGCAGTGTATTTTTTTTACACACAGGTATAACAGAATAGCTTTAGTGTTGTTGTTTATTTAAACTTGAGTATGAACTTATACAAAATGCAGCAAGATATTAAAAAAAACAGTTTTATTGATTAAAAAACACTATATCGGATTCATATCGGTATCGGCAGATATCCAAATTTATGATATCGGTATCGGTATCGGACATAAAAAAGTGGTATCGTGCCATCTCTAATATCAAGTGAGGAAAAGCGAAGCCCAAATGTAACTGAAGGATACTGTAACATGGAGATTTCCTGCAGACATGCTGATGGATATTAGAATTTCCAATCATCATCAGTAAGAAACAGTTTTTGGTGTTATACGCATGTAGTAACCTTTGATGTTGTAAACTGTTTGGTCTTGCTTGGGAAAATAGAGAATATTTTATTGCATGAAATAGCGCTGATTGCATGTTGCGAACATCTGCTTGGCCAGCTGATTGCACAGCTCGGTACAATCGGACTGGTGGGGAAAAGCAGGAAGGTTGGAGTCCAGCTTGTCAGGTGACTCAAACAGGCTCTCCTCTACACAATCCTCATTTATAAAGTGCTTTACAACTCAAATATTACAGCTAACAGCTGGATTTTCCTGTTTGAGTGCAGCTAGCTGAAAAACAGACAGCCCCTTACTGCTAAAGACACAGAGAGTGAAAGTGGACAGTAAGCACATTTCTTAAGTCCAGCTTTACAGACAGTGTTACATCTATGTTGGTTCTTGAGAGCAGGGCTCAATGGTGCAAATTAACCTTTATATGTGTAGCGTTTCATGCCCCCTTTAAGTGTTGAACTGACCTCCAACCTGCCCCGATACAAGTCTGATCAAGCAGCCTTGCAGTTTACCACAGCCTGAACAACACATGTCAAACCCTGCAACATACATCAAACATCAAAACAATTGTTCAAAGTGTGTGCATGTAACTATTATGACTAAGGGAGTAGAAAAAAAATGCACTTACCATATTATTGACATTTTTGAGAATAGTGGTAAGACCGCTGATGACAAGGGAGAACTTGTACTTGGAGATATTAATCAAACATTCCTTGTTGTGCTCTGTGCTGACTTTGGTGTGGGTGTTCTGGTGTCCAACTTTAATGGGAAGCTGAGAAAAAGAACAAAAAAAAACATCAAGTCAGAGGTGAGACATTCCGTAAATAAAATATTTCTGTCATTGCCTGACTAAAAATTTAGAGAACAGAGTTCATTTAGAACATTTTGGCAGGCTCACTGTATGTTGTTTATCCATCCTGCATGATGTGCTGATATACTCTTCTCATTTTAATCGCTTTCCTCTGGGCTGCATTCATTTAGAGATCCTCTTATTAAAATAATGTCTCTTTTTAAACTCCCCCTAAGCTATTGTCTGAAAACATGGGGCAACTGCTATAGTTGTGGACTATAGCTTCTACTTCCTGTTTTTCCTATCTTGGGTGCAGGTTATGGTTTACAGAACTATTATGTATGCTTATAAATATAAAATCTATCACCTTTTTGTTCATTGTTGTTATTATCAAGATAAACATTAACAAAAATAAACTACTGTCAGATATCCAAGATTGACCCAAGACTGCATTTCTGCCAAACTCCTCTTTTGCGCCGACCATAGTCTTTTTAGTTGCATGCAGTAATGAACTGTTCAAACATGATTATTGTAATAAGGCATTATGGATATTCACTTTTACATTTTTTTTTTTAATATTCATGTATTTATTTTCTTCTTTACAGGAAATTAACCAACAAATACAATAAAAATATGAGCCTCAGGCTGTATCTGCTGAGGTGCCCTCTAGCTGAAGATTTTATTAAAATTTTATATTTTCACTGAGTCTTTTACCTTGCTGTAATGTACCATTGCATAACAGCTCAAAGATTAACACATATGCTGCTACCAGCTAAGAAAGCATCAACCTAACCCCATAGCTGTAACTATTCCAACCACATGATTAGTGCGGTGCAGCACTATTCTCATCATCATTGGCCTTTGTGCTGTTTAAAAAAAAAAAAAAAAGTGAAAATGGAATCAGAATTGTAAACAATTTTTATTTCAGTTACAACCATTAAGTTAAAAAAACAAAAACAATCTGCAGCTATTGTTGCATGTTGTCTATTAAAGTCCTTAAATTTTGTTAAGAATTTCAAATGCTAAGGATTTTTTTTAATTTAAAATTTCAGTGTGAGCAGTGACAAAGTATTTTAGCTAAAATATTATGCATGTCCTAATGAGCCATTTATTCATGTTGACTATTAAAGCTGTTTTTATTCTTCGTCATAATTCACATCTCCTTCAATGCTGGTGTAGGCCTCCCTGACCAGATTTTATCTTGTTTTTCATAAGCTTTTGAGAGTCATTTAATTCGATGTAAACTCGCTGGGAACTGAAGGTGTCCCTGAAGGTGGGAAAACTTCTGAACTTGTTTACTGTGGTCTAACATCACAAAACCCTGGGTTAACATGGGTGTGCACACTTTTTACATCCAGCATATATATAGCCAATCTATATCTTGGGCAGTGTCTCCCATTCTTCTTTGCAGAACCTCTCTAAATTCTTTCTGGATACAAAGTACATAGGCAATTCAGAAAATGTCACTGCCAAGAGAACAGCAACATAACTTGTAGTTATGGTTGTTGTTGTTGCAACAGTATTAGGAGAGTACTACAGGGTGGACCATTTATATAGATACACCGTAATAAAATGGGAATGGTTGGTGATATTAAAGTCCTGTTTGTGGCACATTAGTATATGTGAGGGGGCAAACTCCTCAAGATGGGTGGTGACCATGGTGGCCATTTAGAAGTTGGCCATCTTGGATACAACTTTTGTTTTTTCAATAGGAAGAGGGCCATGTGACACATCAAACTTATTGGTAATGTCACAAGAAAAACAATGGTGTGCTTGGTTTCAACGTAACATTATTCTTTCATGAGTTATGTACAAGTTTCTCTTTGTTCACAGCCATTGACATGTCGAAGAGGTTAACACGTGAGGAGCGGATCGAAATTGTGTTGATATCTGGTGAACGCAGTAACCGGGTCATTGAAGCAGATTTTAATGCAAGACACCCTACGAGACCACCCATCTCCCATGCTACAGTTAGCAAACTGCTTGCTAAGTTTCGTAAAACTGGTTCAGTGTTGGATTTGCCAAAATGTGGACGCAAGAACACTGTCACTAATGAAGAAACATCAGTGGCTGTCCTAGCTTCATTCAGCAAGAGCCCACAGCGTAGCACTCGCCGCATGTCACTGGTGAGTGGCATTAGTTGAACATCCCTTCGGCAGATATTAGCTACTCACAAATGGCACCCTTACAAACTCCAGCTACTGCAGCATCTCAACGAGGATGACCCAGATCGGCGCACAGAATTTGCAGAATGGGCAAAACAAAAATTGGAACAGGACCCTCAGTTCACGCAGAAGATTTTGTTCAGTGATGAGGCAAACTTTTCTGTGAATGGTGAAGTTAACAAACAAAACCACTGCTATTGGTCTGACACTAACCCACATTGGATGGCTCCCTCCAAGACTGTTGGAACAACAAAAGTGATGGTTTGGTGTGGTATATGGGGTACAACGATAGTGGGTCCATTCTTCATCAATGGAAACCTCAAGGCCACTGGATATTTGAAATTGCTACATGATGATGTGTGTTCCTCTTTATGCACTGAAGCTGGCACGTTCCCTGAGTTTTTCCAGCAACATGGTTCACCACCACATTATGGGTGCCAGGTCCGCATTCCTAGATGAACAGTTTCCTGGAAAGTGGATTGGTCATCGTGGGCCAGTTGAATGGCCCCCAAGGTCTCCCGATCTGACCCCCTTAGACTTTTATCTTTGGGGTCATCTGAAGGCAATTGTCTATGGTGTGAAGATACGAGATGTGCAGCACCTGAAACTACGGATACTGGATGCCTGTGCTGGCATTTCTCCTGTGGTGTTGCTATCAGTGTGTGAAAAGTGGGAAAAGAGGGTTGTATTGACAATCCAACACAATGGGCAGCACATTGAACACATTTTATAAGTGGTCAGAAACTTGTAAATAACTCATCAAAGAATAAAGTTACGTTGAAACCAAGCACACCATTGTGTAGCCATATAAATGCCCCTCCCTGTACTACTCCTTTCAGCTGTTTCCTTTAGGGGTCGCCACAGCAGATCATCTGCCTCCATCTCATTCTATCCCTAGCATCCTTGATTATTCTTGTCAGCCAATCACAAAATTTTAATGGCAACATAAATAAAAGTGGAAAGTTATGGGAGTGTTGTCAAAAGCGAGAACAGCTATATTACCAGCAATCTCATCTGTAAGCCTGTATGCTGACTTTGGTGACTTTGGACTTTTTGCAAACAAAAAGTCTTTCTGAGCTGATCCCTGATGTAATCCCACTCCCACACTGAACACATCTGTCACACCTACCACACACCTGACTATAGGCTTTCTGTGTTCCCTTGTTCTGCACCACCCTCACATACTGCTCTGTCACTCCTGACTTCCTGATATATTACCAGGGTTCCTGTGGAACTATGCTCTCTCTAGATCCACAAAGATATAGTCCATCGCCTTCTGACCTTCTCTATAGTTCTCCATCATCACTTTAAACGTAAACACTATCTGTAGTTAGGAATGGGAATTGATAAGAATTTAGCGATTCCAATTCCATTATCAACGTCATTATCAATTCGATTCCTTATTGATTTTCATTGGCTCCATTTTGAGAGTAACCACCATTGCTAAGCAGCAATAAAAAAAAAATTACAATACATGCAAATTGCATTCTTGGCGGTCAAATGTTTGTGCATGTTTGTTAGGGTAGTTCCCTTCTTTGTTTTGATCAGTGTTGGAGTCGTTACTCAAAGTAGTAATTATTGCACATATTACACAGAACACTTTTCTTAAAAGTAATGCAGTATGTTTCTTAATTACTAAGAGCTTTCTCTTAGTACAATACAAAGCTGACTGCAGAAAGCAAATACGAAAACCAAAGACGCAAAGTGATTCCGCATTAGAAACATGAACAGGTAGAAAAGGAGGCTGCAGCCTAACGGCTCATCTGTTTGTCACCTGTAGAAGTTTAGGGTCTTGCTGTTGGGATTGGCATTCAGTCAGCTTTAGCATTGGGTTCTTGGCTAGCTTAGTATTACCATGTTGTCTGTGCAGATACGTGCAAAGAACTAAAGTTGTGTTAGCAGCATAAAGCAGTCGTTTCTGTCCTGGATGCAGTTTTCCACTTTACCATTGTGCTTTCGTCCTTTTGTGCAATAAAAATAAATGTCCACATCCACTGCATTGCTATTTTCCTCCTCAATCACCTGATTGTTGCGCAAGCACAAAAACTGATAAGCACAATCAATAGGCAGGTAGACCAGCGATTCCAAGGAATTGGACTGCCGGGAAATAGTTCTTACAGTATATAGCAGTATACAGCAGGTAAAATAAGTTTTAAACACATTACTAATCTTCTAAGTAAATATACATGTACACATTTCTAAAGGTGCTATTGATTTGAAATTCTCACTAGATGTTGATAACAACCCATCGAATCTACACATGTAAAAAATTCAAACATAAATTATGTCCAATAATTAGAAATGACACAAGGAAATGTATTGGAAAAAAACCCAAAGGGAAATGGAAAGTCATTAAACCAGATAAAATCTATTAATAATTAGAAAACGGTCCTGTCACTTGTTGCAAATTATATAATCTAGTTTACTACTGACGGCCTATATAAAGGTGTCTCATTACCAAGGTGTCACACAAGAAACTTCTCATCATGAGTAAACCAATGAGCTCTCTCAAGAGCCTCACAACCTTATTATTGCAAAACATACTGATGGCATTAGTTACTAAATAATTTCTAAATTACTAAAGGTTCCAGTGTCCACTGTTAGTGCCATAATCTGGATGTGGAAAGAACATAATTTAACTATAAACTAGTCAAGGCCAATTGCTTCCCCCAAGATTTCATACAGAGGTGTGAAAATAATTATCATAAGATTTGTCGGAGAGCCAAAGATAACTTGTGGAGCACTAAGAGAGAAAAGACATTCCTGATAAAAAAAATTTAAAAAGCTGCTGCCATTTGCCAGGATGATGGTAAATGGTAAATGGACTGGTTCTTATCTAGTGCTTTTCTACTCTGAGCACTCAAAGCGCTTTATACAACCAATTCATTCACCCAATCACACCCATTAACACAAGCACTTTTTCTAAGCTGTTAAGTGCTTACTATCTAACATTCATACACATTCACACTCCGATGGATGCATCGGAGAGCAACATGGGGTTAGTGTCTTGCCCAAGGATATTTGGCACGCAGACTGGAGGAGCCTGGGATCGAACCACCAACCGGAAGGTTAGTAGCTGACCTGCTTTACCACCTGAGCTACAGCCAAGATGAGATGAGAGTGGACATTTAAGGAAGACAGTGCAAGACGCACAGGGCAAGAAACTCTCAAATGGTTTCAGAGAAAGAAAATTATGGGCAGAAATCTGTGCCATCAGAAACTGAATTTGAATAAGTTAAATTTGAATTTGAATTACTCGGATTGAATCTGAATTGTAACTTGAATGAAAGCTTTTGAAAACTGAATTTGAATTAGTCTAATTTGAAATTGAATTTATGGTTTGAAAATGAATTGATTTGCTTTGAAACTGCATTTTATCCTTTAAAAATTCAGCTCTCGAATAATTTCAGATTCACTTCTCACCATTCAGTTTCAGTTCTACAATTCAATTTCAGTTCCAAAATTCAGTTTTTTGGGACTTACATCCGGTTCCGGTTCAAGCGCAGATTAATAGAACTACGGACTGATAGCGTTACTGACGGGAATCTACAGCGTCTTGAGCTGAATTAAGACTTCAGAAGTCATTCGTCATGTCGAATGACCAGCGGATAAACTCAGGTTGGTAATAAATGTATTACATGTATAAGAACAAGCGTCATGTTAACAAATGATAGCCGTACAGTAACCTTTATGCTTATTGTAGCTGCTAGCTAAAAACGCTAATTTAGCGTAGTTTGCCCTGAATTCAGCTTTGACAAACAAATATGATCGACTGTTTCTAGTAGAATTCCAAAGTTGTCATCTTGTACCCTGTCAGAGCCCTGTATGCTTGCAGAGACCCCTACAGTAAGGAAACATGCAAAACGCTGTCCAAACCTTTGTATTTGAGCTTTATTTATGTCTTACACAGCATCCCAACTCTTTAGCTAACTTAATAACTTTAGCTAAAGTGAATAGTTAGTCTAATTCATTAGTGCAGCATTACTGGATCACCTCTGTTTGAAGTGATATAATATGATATACAACTATCACTGAAACAGCAAACTTTGTAAATAAACAAACAACACTTCTCATTCTCTAAACGTTTGGCCACAGCTGTAAATTACACTATCAGTGCTTGTTCACTCTTGACAATAATTACATTTCTAAATTCTCTTTGTGCATTTACAGGTAAACAATATCTAATATTTTATCTAAATGACTGCTTTGTCTTTGAAAAGGTGAAGAGCCTGAGGCTGGTGACACTCCAGTTCTACTTTAAGTACATCCTTACGGTGGCTCACAGGACAAGGCGACATTCCTGTCCTGCCAGAAGAGAAGAGAAACTTCAGAGTCTTCATGAAGTTCAACCACACCTGTCATATGGAATATGACAGGGGTCTCAAACTCCAGTCCTCGAGGGCCGGTGTCATGCAACTTTTCCACGCCCTCGAGGACTGGAGTTTGAGACCCCTGCCGTATGGTGTTCATGCAGTTTTCTACCCCACAGTTACAGCATGTCTGACTGCCTGTTCAGCATATGCAAAAATATATGATGAGTTTAAGCATGTGATGACTAAGGCCTTCCATTATGGTGTTTGTCATCACATGTCACAGACATCTGGATGATCACTTGGAATAAACAAAAAAACATAAAACTTGTTACTTCATCTTTTATCTTTATTATCATTATTGTTCTTATTTTACATTTTTCATTGTTAGGCGTTGGGTTTATTTGTAGTAGTCCTTTCCAGCTTCTCTCCCTCTTCCATATTACTGTGTCAGCTTGTCAGCATCTATTTGGGTTTGGGAGTGGAACAGGAAGTAAGGAACAGAAAGTGCTATTTAAACCAGGAGAGGTTCTTATATTTCAGAAGAAGGGATTAATTCAAAAGAAATGACCTCAATGCCATATTTTATTTAGGAACCCTAGAGAGCACTTTGCAAAATAACACATTCTTATAATTTCACCCTCAGATGAGCCAAGCTACGACTGTCAGGGAAGGTCATGTAGGTACAGAGCATGTGAGAGTGGTTAAGTTAATGTCTCTTGTCTAGATGAAGGCACAGGAGGGATCAATGGCAAGGCGTAGAGATTCAGTATCTTCAGTCTTCAGTGGACACTCCATTTCTGGCACAAAACACCTGTAAAAGATGGTCGATTTAGGAGGTGACCCGACAACTTCAGCCTGTCAAACATAGCAATGGAGCAGTATGTTTAAAAAAAAAAAAAAAAATCTAATTAAGCATGCACTCAGTACCCTAAGAATTATTATGGTAGTTAAACACAGTGATAGTTGTATATCATATTATATCACTTCAAACAGAGGTGATCCAGTAATGCTGCACTAATGAATTAGACTAACTATTCACTTTAGCTAAAGTTATTAAGTTAGCTAAAGAGTTGGGATGCTGTGTAAGACATAAATAAAGCTCAAATACAAAGGTTTGGATACTGTTTTGCATGTTTCCCTACTGTAGGGGTCTCTGCAAGCATACAGGGCTCTGAGAGGGTACAAGATGACAACTTTGGAATTCTACTAGAAACAGTCGATCATATTTGTTTGTCAAAGCTGAATTCAGGGCAAACTACGCTAAATTAGCATTTTTAGCTAGCAGCTACAATAAGCATAAAGGTTACTGTACGGCTATCATTTGTTAACATGACGCTTGTTCTTATACATGTAATACATTTATTACCAACCTGAGTTTATCCGCTGGTCATTCGACATGACGAATGACTTCTGAAGTCTTAATTCAGCTCAAGACACTGTAGATTCCCGTCAGTAACGCTATCAGTCCGTAGTTCTATTAATCTGCGCTTGAACCGGAACCGGATGTAAGTCCCAAAAAACTGAATTTTGGAACTGAAATTGAATTGTAGAACTGAAACTGAATGGTGAGAAGTGAATCTGAAATTATTCGAGAGCTGAATTTTTAAAGGATAAAATGCAGTTTCAAAGCAAATCAATTCATTTTCAAACCATAAATTCAATTTCAAATTAGACTAATTCAAATTCAGTTTTCAAAAGCTTTCATTCAAGTTACAATTCAGATTCAATCCGAGTAATTCAAATTTAACTTATTCAAATTCAGTTTCTGATGGCACAGATTTCTGCCCATAGAAAATAAAGGTTCTAGAATGGCCCTGCAAATCACCTGACCTGTATCCAATTTAAAATCTATGGAAAGAACTAAAGCTCAGGTTCACAGAAAGGGCCCACAGAACTTTCAGGATTTGAAGACTGGTTTTGTGGAAGAATGGGCCAAAATCACACTAGAGCAATGCATGCGACTAGTTTCTCCAAACATATGGCATCATGTCGTCACTATGAAAGGCTTTTCTACAAAGTATTAAAAGAAATTTCAATAAGTGTGTTCAATACTTTTTCCTTGTCGTTTCTCATTATTACACTATTTATTCAATTCATTTTTATTTATATAGCACAACAAAACAATAGTTGCCTCAAAGCACTTTATATTGTAAGGTAAACACCCTACAATAATGCAAAGAAAACAAAAAATCCCTCAATAATCATATGACTCCCTATGAGGTTTGGCAACAGCAGGAAGGAAAAACTCCCTTTTAACAGGAAGAAACCTGAAGCAGAACCTCAGGGAGGGGCAGCTATCTGTAACAGTTGGAGTGAGGGGGAAGAAGACAACACAAAGACATTTGGGAGACAATTTGGATTTGAAAGACACAAACCCTCTCTACATTCAGGATTAGCCCTAAAGCTTTCCTTTTTGATTAACTATATAGTTGGGGCTTAATCAGGTCACCCTAAATCCTAGGTCTAGGCTGCTAGGGGATTCCCATAATGGGTTAGGGTTAGGACAAAAAAAAAAAAATCCCCTCTTGGTCTTTATCCTTCAAGCTCGATTCTTTTACCAGAGGCCTGGAAGCTTGAAGGTCATGCGCAGTATCTTTGCTGTTCCTATGACTATGCTCTTCTGGACAGAGATCTCCAATGTTGCTCCTGGGATCTACTAGAGCCACTCGCCTAGCTTGGGGGTCACTGCACTGAGTGCTCTGATTGCCATAGGAACCACTGTAACCTTCCACATCTTCTCGAGCTCTTCTCTGAGCCCTTGGTACTTCTCCAGCTTCTTGTGTTCCTTCTTCCTGATGGTGCTGTCATTCGGTATCGCTACGTCTACTACTATGGCCGTCTTCTTCTGTTTGTCTACCACTACTATGTCTGGTTGGTTAGCCACCACCATTTTGTCCATCTATATCTGGAAGTCCCACAGGATCTTAATTCTCTCATTCTCAACCACCCTAGTGGGCGTCTCCCATTTTGACCCCAGGACTTCCAGGCCATACTCAGCACAGATGTTCCTGTATACTATGCCAGCCACTTCGTTATGGCATTCCTTGTATGCCCTGCCTGCTAGCATCTTGCACGTTGCTGTTATGTTTTGGATTGTCTCAGGAGCATCTTTACACAGCCTGCCGCTAGAGTACTGTCTGGTGTGACAGACCCCAGCCTCTATGAATCTTGTGTTCTGTGCTGTTTTTCAGTAGGATTTCTGGATGTCAGTTCCTCTATCTGCCATAGGTACATACTGTGCAGGGGCCTGTCCTTTCATGATGGTTCCTCCTCTTTCTTGGGTTGCTGCTGCCTGAGGTATTCACTGAGCACACGGTCGGTCATGGGAACTTAAACTCATTAGTCCCAAGCCTCCATCCTTCCGCATAGCATACAGCCTCACTGTGCTAGACTTGGGATGAAAGGCTCCATGCATGGGCAGGAACTTCCTGGTCTTGATGTCAGTAGGGATGGGTACCGGTATCCGGTGCCATTATGGCACCGATTCTGACATAAGTAGTAGTAGTAACCAGACCGAAAAGCAGCGCACATTTCGGTGCTTTATTTCGGTGCTTTTTTCACTGAGATGTCACACACTTTGGATTCTAGCCAATCATTTTACCTTTGCAAGCGTAGTAGGCGGGCCCAGGTATGTACGTTCTTTTAGAGCAGTGCTACAGATTAAAAATGCCTAAGGCGAAGCGGTCAAAAGTCTGGCTGTACTTCACAGCAAAAGATGCAAACTCAGCAGCCTGCAACAAGTGCTTTAAGCTGATACTGTGAAAGGAGGTAACTCCTCGAATGAAACACCTGGCGACGCATAGCGTTTTTTTAAAAGCCGAGAAATGCACCGTATTTGATAGCTTGCTGCGAGACCTCACACCGTGCACATCTACTGCGGGTGTGGTGCCTGTTATCGGACCCGGAGTTTGCAACATCCCCCAAGAACCCGAAGAGGAGAGTCCTGGCCCTAGCCCTGCCAGTGTAGCAGAAATGATGATGGATGATGATGGCAGCAGCAGCCATTCTTCTCTGGGTGAGTAGCTTCATGTTGTTCGTGTGTAATTTGCGTTGAGTAGGCTAACCACGTTATTAAATTAATGCATGTAAGGTGAACTAGCAAACACCGTCGTAGTTACATGCGGCTGTCTTCTTGTTTGATGGCAGATATTCCCTTCACCCTGGCCAAAAAGGCTAAAATGACCAAAGAAAAAGTGAGAAACAGCTAAACATGAGAGGTTTTTGGACAAAGTGTGTGTTCTTCATTCTTTAAGCACCGGTTCGAGCACCGTTTAAGCACCGGCACCGTTTCAAAAGTACCGGTTTGGTACTGGTATCGGATAAAACCTAAACGATACCCATCCCTAGATGTCAGTGGCTTCTATCTCCTCTTTTGACCAGCTTATTATCCCAGCAGGGTACCTGATCACGGACAGGACATAGCCGTTGTGTGTTGCATCCTTATCCCATATGCTCTTCCAGTATTGCTCAGTCTCCACCCTTTGTGGGGCTGTTCTCATATTGGTACCCTGCCACTGGGAATATACCTTGGATGGTTCTGTGGAGAACAGGTAGTTTATTCTCCTGCCTTCGATCTCTCTGGTATACCTCGTCAAGCATACCAGGCCTCGGGTATGGAGAGCAAGTTCAGTTGCTACAACTGAAAAAAGTTGGACAACTGAAAAAAAGTACTGAGCCTATCACGTATCAATCTGATACCAACATCAGCAAACTGATATCGATACTATGGATATTAGGATTGCTTCGCCCACTTCTACTAAACCAGCAACATAGAAACTGAAAACGTTGTCCAGCAGTCCTGATGTGGTATAGCACTTGGGTTCGTGCTATATATACCATCACAGTAATCACACTTAATCCTTTTTCTTTTCTACTGTATTACAAAAATCAATGCAACTGAAAAGGAGTCATCTGCACCTCTTCAAGTATTTGTCAGACTCAATACCTTGGTTTCAGTAAAGATAGAAATGCTATATAATATTTATTCAGCACATTTTTTTTTCTTTTCTTGTTTATTTTAAAGCTTCATTGTAACTGCTACTAACTATACTAGTACAAAAAAAGTATACTTCAAAATGTTGACATTTTCTTGGAAGTGAAAATCCTTCACTGTAGCAACCCAAAAACTGACCACGTACAACAAACATAATTAACAAAAATCTATGTAATCTCAAATAATTTCTTTGATATTTTAACAGTTTGGGATTTTTAAATATAAGGTGTCAAACTAGATCCCACATTTATCTAAGCTGACAAGACAGTAAGCTCAAATTGAAATGAAAGAGTCAAAAAACAATAATAATAATTTAAAATTGTTAACTTTTGCCAGGTTTACAGCTACCATCCACACAAGTCTGGGTTTCTAAAATTCAGACTTTTAGTTTTCTTGGGAGAACTTCTTACCTGTCCATCCGTCCATCCGTCCATCCCTCCATCCGCCTCCCCCCCCCACACACACACACACGGTCTGAACAAGCATAGAGAAACTTTTGGAAACAGTGACACAGACACATGTGTGTGCTTCCTGATTGGATCTTATCAATCATGTTTCCTCAACTGACTTGTCACATCAGTATCTTGTGACTCTTTTCCAGAAGGAAACAAAAACAAAGTGCTTAAATCAGCACACATAAGGAATTACAACGGTAGCTTGCTGGCTTTGTTGTCTATGTCTAATTTTTTACATGCAGATAGCGTGACCAGTCAATTAACCTTAATGGTCACCTTTTAATTAGCAAATATGGACATAGATTATTCCTCACGCGGTGCCAAAATGCCTGTCTACAAGGACATTTTAAAATCAAAGTTCCAAAAAATCAAAGTGTTAAATATGCAAAAAAAAAAAATAACACAAAGGTTGTTTTTTTTAAAGCAAGGTAGGCAGTAAGCAATATAAACACTGACCATTAAATGCTTTTTCTATTAATAATTATTATTAGTGTCCTCCAAACACACTCAGATTGTTCAAAATTTCAAAAAGTAATAGTGTCAATGACAAACTCTATGTGCATTTCAACACAGACTATTGCCTGTGAGGTTTTAATTGGGGTTTGGTGCAATAATAACTAACAAGTAGATGTAACACCTAAAGCCACTTTTTCCAGTGGTAGTAATCCAAGCTAAGCTGCTAAATCCTACATACAAGCCATGATCTGTATCAACTAACACCCAAGACAACTTAGGAAAAGCGAATTACTCTTCACAATCACTGTCTACCAAAATTAACTTTGACTACTGTCTGACTGGGAGCTGATGCATGTTTTGTCGACCTTGTAGCTATGGCATACTTATAGGAAATAACTAATAAGAACACACATTGTAAAAAGAGCTAAGCTTTGAGTATAAACTGCAGATATGGATTTCTCTTACGAATAAAGAAAAGCAGGCGTCTCACAGTAACTGTTAAGAAAATAGCTGTCAGAAAGAGGCGCATTAACTTTTAGTACTCACACCCCAGTAAGTTCATAAGATATTTTGGATGCAGTGTGCTACCCCAGCCACATCTTTTTTGTTTACATTAGAAAGCTAGGCCTGCTAATGTTAGCTACCTAGCTGACAAGAGAGAAAACGACCGATCAACTTTAAATGACATACAGACGTATCTTCACTGGTTCAAATGTTCTAGACATAATGTTCTATTAACATTATTCCCCACTGGAACAGGCAAATCCCAACAGCTCAATAAAAATATGAGATAAGCGTGCTAACTGATCGTGGAGACAGCGCTAGCTAGAAAGACCTCATCTTCAGTGTTTTGCAGCTGGAAGAAGCAAACACAGTACACTTCAGTGGAGAAAGTATATTTGACGAATGAATCGGTATTTCATTCGATTTTCAAAACACCTCGTTGCTGTATATATTACGCTAATTAGAGTACTTCAGCGTCAACACTACCGAAGCTTGCTACACCCATCTACTGAATGAGCCCATCTTACCTGCTCATCAAATCTAGTAATCACGGCCTGGACCCATTCCACTGGTTTGTGAGCCGCCATGACCAGGCGGACGGACACCGCAGCCCTCTGCTGCTAAATCCAAGATGCAAGTCCGCAGCTGACGGGCTTAGTAATGCATGGAAATTCTCTTGAATCTGTGGGAAAGGACGAAAGGGGCGAGATTTTTTCTCCTTCTTTAGGATTCACCATCCCACCGCCATGACACACAACCGGAAGTCTTCTTCACAGAAACTGACTGGGGGGCGGGCGGTGCAGGGTCAAGTTAGCCGTAATGAAAAAGGACACTTCCAGGCACTGTTTTCAAGATTCATCATCATTTTGATTTTCAGTATGCAACATGTATGTTGCATGTAACACGGTATGCTAACATATGTATATATATATATATATATATATATATATATACACACACACACACACACATATATATATATGTATATCTGTTGTGTGAGTGTGTGTGCGTGTGTGTGTGTGTGTGCCTTAGTTTAGAAGCTATACATATATGTGAGTTGTGTTGTGCGTAGTGCCGACGCGACACTTTCCAATTTCGTTGTACTATTGTACTAGGTATGACTGTGCAATGACAATAAAGAGTTATCTCTCTTATCTCTCAAACTATAACTCTGTTCATAGAGACTAAAAAACTCGTACAGGTGTGCCTTTGTTTACCAGTATCAGTGGCCTCACAGGAGAGATACTTAACTTGAGATCACTGAAATCATGCTTACAGTCCACAGTATCGCAGAAAAGGCTCACACACTTGACCCTTATGAATGTCCAAACAGGCATTTTGAATAAGAAATACAGACATTAGCGTCCACATGAAGGAATTTATGAGGGCTCTCTTCAGACCCTGAGTGCCAAGCCACATTTGGTATTGTACCCCTGCACCAAGATAAAGGTAAAGCTTTAACTTGTTATGAAAACTTAAAACATTATTATTAAGCATGAATATAACCTTGCTGCAAAATGGATTTAGCCATGTTGTATGCTTTGAAAATTTGTCTTCAATGTTGTATGTTTTTAATATGTTTTATTCAGCTGTGCACATTGTATGTTGCTGGTTGCTGTATGTAATAGAACTTCATAGTTGTAAGACTGGCCTATTGTTTTCTAGTTTCATTATGATGAATTATGATTTTCAAGCTCTGGATAACAGATTGTTGGATCTGTTCATCTTTGTTTTTGTTTATTCTTGTCTGCTTCATGCAGCAGGGTTTGTTATCTGCATGACACATTTGTGTTTAATTATTTCACTGTTTCATTAGAACATGACAACATGACTTGTATGTTTACTAAAAAGAACTCATACTTGTTAAATAAAAATGTGTATGAAGTATATTTTATAGCCTGTTATTGTATACTATACTTTTAGTTTAATAAACCCCACTATGCAAACATAAAAAATGTAACACCTACTGCAGGACTCCCACAGCTCTGAGGAACCAGTACACACTGATGAGAAGTGGGTTATTGGAATGAGGCATACAACTACTGGGCAAGAATATGGAATTACCAGATGACTCAGTGAGAGGGGTTATATGCAGCGTATGGGAGAACTCTGGATGAGTAGAAAGCCAACATCCATACTGAACAAGAAGCAACTAATAACTCAATAACATCAAAAGAAAACACACTCAATGTAGCCACCCAAGTAAGAGCACAACTCCCCCAGCTAATTGAGTCCCATCAGAGGAGATGCTTGCAGATATGAATATTGCTCTATGCACCATCCCCAATTTACACAAGTCTTAAAATCTATACAAACTACAACAAAGTACAACTGGGCAGAAATGATCGATAAAAATAGGCTGAACATATCACAACCTGGATGAACCTTAGTCATTAATGAATAAAGAATAAATAAAGAATACAGGTTTAGGAAGAAAGCTGACAAACCAATAAGTATGTGGGATGAAGAACTGGACCAGCAGCTGACATGCTCTCCACGTACTGACTGAAGAAGCTGATGAGAGAGGTAGGACAGAGAGAGATTGAGGTTCCCCTGGCTTACCTCTCATCACATCTGAGAAAGGGTAAAAGGTCTTAATAGCCTTTTATGTTAAAAATAATAAAGTGGCATTACAGAATTTATCTATATGAGCTTTTGCTAATGGTAAATCATCTTTATTATTAAACAAAGATGTAATGAAAGTATAAGTCTGATTAATATGTTGAATGAAAAATGCAGTTTGAGTAATGAAAATCATTCTAATATCTGGATTTTGTTTGCATAGACATGATCCAGTTTTGACCCTGGCAGAATTGAATCTGTGTGTTGCTGCAGGAATGTGGAAAGAAATGTAAATGTGTAGCCAACGATCATTAAACATGATTTTGAATAAGAGAAATGGTATTAAGTGTTAGTTGTTGAACACAGAACCATAATTCATATATGATTTTGCTGATAGTTGATTATGCGTAATTGCTTAATACTGATCTAAATAAAATCAGGTGTAAGTTTAATCGATATAACAAATAAGAGAGTATAATAATGACTGTAAAGACAGGCCTATCACTGAGAGTCTGACCAGTTGTGTGTGTGTGTGTGTGTGTGTGTGTGTGTGTGTGTGTGTGTGTGGATAGGAGGGCAGAGTGAGCAACACTGAGCAGACACTAATCTAAGCAATGTCTGACTATAAAACACATTATTTAATAAAATAAACTTTATTGCATATAAAGTGATTCACAAACACAAAGTTCAGAAGAGAAAAAAACGTATTCCTCTCTATTTGAATTAAAAAAGATTATGCTGAATGAATGTTCATGTAAGAATGAGCAAATCTGCCACCCTGGAGAGCATCACCAGATCCTCCTGTCTCAGGAAAACCAGGGCCATCACAGGTGACCCATTGCTCCCTGCCCACTACCTGTTTGACCCGCTGCTCTCTGGTCGGCGCCTAAGGTCCATTAGGTCCCACACCTCTAGACACACAAAGAGCTTCTTCCCCTGGGCAATTCATACTGTTAATATATGCTATCCCCCCACACCACACCCTGCCTACTCATCTCACCAAATTCAGTTTTTTATTTATTCCTGCCGTTTTACTATTTATATTTTATTTCTGTTGGTGTGGAGCACCCATAATTTTGTTGTACATGTACAATGACAATAGAGGACTATTCTATTCTATTCTATTCTATTCTATTCTAATGATAGACTTATTGAAGCATAAACTGAATGAAACAAGGAGAAGTATATTCATATGTGACTGAATGTTCATATGCAATGGAACTGTCTGTGTAAGAAATAATACAGGAAAGAAGAAAATGTAATGTAGTGATTTAAAAAACAACAACAATCATGTATGTAGAAAAGTCAAATAGATAGAGGACGAGACACCAAAGTAACTGGGTGAGGCCAAATATCATCTCCGAAAATGTGACCTCCAGAAGGAGATGGGGGAGAAAGGATGACCAGCTATAAAAGTTATGTGAAGAAGAGATACAGGGTTCTTCCCTTTGTCTTCTGCAAGATGAGCAGTTCCGAAGATTGGATCTCAGAAGTTCACAGTTGGAAATTCCAGCAGAGAAGCCAGCGGGATTAACTAACTACCTTACTAACTAACTTCTGCCCAAACTGTAAACCTGCAAGTTGATTTTGTATCTTTTGGCTTGTTCCTGATTTTTTGTTAGATCATAGATTCAAGACAATTTGGATTGCCACTCAGCAAGGAACACAGAGGAGCGCATCTTCAGGCTAGGGTGTGCCCGTTCTCTCTCCAACCTTTCTTCTTACAAAGATCAGAACAAAGTCAGCATTAGCTCAGAGTAGGTCAATTAGATAAGTGATTTAATTCTGTTTTTATTATTATTTGATTCTGCTTTTGTTTTGCTGAACAAAAGCAGAATCAATTTTAATCGCTTCATTGAAATATGCTGGATTAAAAAGTCCAAATTGTGGACTTTTATTTTTTTTAACCCTTTGTGAAACAGTAAAAGTAAAAACCTGAGTATTCATCTACATTAGAATAAATAGCTCTTCCAGGTTACTTCAGTCTTTTAAAGTAACAGAGCCTTGGGGCTTATTTTTCAAAACCACTAAACTAAACCTAATTACATTTCAAAAGCACTGATCTAAAGGGACACTGTCGTTGATGAATGTAGCTAGTAGGACTAGGCTTGCAAAGCAATTGCCTCAACTTTTTCTTATCAGAGGCAGGAGGACAACCATCCAGAGGGCTTCGAGGCAGTTAGTACTGGGCTAATGCCCTCATCCATTGGCTCCATCAAAGCTCTGCACTACCTACTGGGTAAGACTCATAGGATCAGTGTGGTGTGAATAAGGCATGACAAGTCCACGGGTCAGATTTCAGAGCCATTTTATTGAACGCGGCTGCAGCTCCCAAACTACCAGCCGAACATACATCACACCTGCATGGCACCTCAGACCACGCCCAACCACATACCCCCATCACCCGACTGAGGCCAGGAAGTCATCCAGCCGAACCAGCCATCCAGCTTCCTCCGAAGGGTGGCTGGCCTGTCCCTTAGAGATAGGGTGAGGAGCTCAGTCATCCAGGAGGGGCTCAGTGTAGAGCCGCAGCTCCTCCACATCAAAAGAAGATAGTTGATGTGGTTTGGGCATCTGACAAGGATGCCTCCTGAGCACCTCCTGGGTGAGGTGTTCTGGGTATGTCTCACCGGGAGGAGGCCCTGGGCAGACCCAGGACACGCTGGAGAGATTATATCTCTCGGCTGGCCTGGGAATGCCTTGGTATTCCCCTGGACAAGCTGGAGGAGGTGGCCAGGGAGAGGAAGGTCTGGGATTCTGTGCTTAGGGTGCTGCCCCTGCGACCCGGCCCTGGATAAACGGAACAAGATGGCTGGATGAAAATATAAAGTGATGAAATTTGTAATGTAAAACATAAAAAGCTTAAAATGTGATGCAGCCCCTAAGTTCAGACGAGAATATAGCTTGCAATTTAGAAATCTTCCCTAAATGAAAGAAACAGGAATGTGAAATAGATTTTATATGCGAGTCAAAAATTACACTAAGATTATGCAGAATGGTATTCAAGGACGAGCAAAACGAATCAGTTGCTTCACTGATTTTGAATGTCAGGAGGAGTTATAATTATGGCCTCAGTCTTGTCAGAGTTTAAAACAATTGCAGATCCAGTCACTAATCCAGGATGAACAGTCAAGTAGGGTGGACAGCCTATCTAGCTGTTCAGGCTAGACATGTATGGTTGAATGTCATCAACATACAAATGACAAGAAATGCATATTAAGTAAAATATTATGGTCAACAGTATCAAAACAGTACTGAGGTCAAGCAATATGAGCATCAGATGCCAATAGATGGCAATTATAACTAGAAAGCGAAAATTTCAGAAGAAATTTTAAGTGTGCCTATGCTACTGCCAATGAGTGTAGTTTGCCTTTAATGTGGTGCAATTAGTGCCGGTTGCCATTTATAACACTAGAGGGAGCAATATGCAACATGAGCATAGTTTGCTATTTTTACCACAAGAGGGAGGGAAATGGAATACAGCTGATTTTCAAGTTAAAGCAAAGTAAGCTGTATTGTGATCTATGTTATATGCAGCATACAGAGATGAGAGAAAGATGCTCCAGTTACATGATTACAAAAGAAGTTAATAGATATAAAACAAATAAAATAAATTTTGTTTAAGTCTCAGGTGTTCAAGAGAAGTTACAATTTAGATTTTACAGTTTTGAGTCGTTTAAAGTGAACAGTTTAGCAGATTGTAAACCAAAGTAAGTTTTCTTGGTAGAAAAAAAAAGGCCATTAAGCGGTATTCAATTTGTATTTCAAAGGTATTTTAATGTGAAAGGGGAAAATACCACATGCAAATTATGAAATTTCCCCTTGTGGGACTAATAAAGGTATCTTATCTTATTCAAACTATATTTTGTACAAATACCATTTACAATAATGTAATACATTTGAACATGATATTTAGGTTGTGGTAAACAGCAAAGCAATATAAAATAAAAAAGGAAAAAGAAACCATTCAAGTAACTTTATATTATGAACTGAAGAGTAAAGCAAAAGTATAAATGAAAAGCATACAAGCATTAATGTATATAGATAAACCCAACAATCATATGACCCCCTATGAGCAAGCACTTTGGCGACAGTGGGAAGGAAAAACTCCCTTTTGACAGGAAGAAACCTCCGGCAGAACCAGGCTCAGGGAGGGGCAGCCATCTGCTGCGACCGGTTGGGGTGAGATGTAAACAAATCAAAAACTGTCCACAGAGCTACAGGGGGCACACTGGGATCGCAACAGCAGCCATAGAGGGAAACAGATTAGGATGTTCTTTCCAGTACTGAAGTGGGTCGCTTTTCTTATGTGTGCGTTTTTCTCTGAGAGGTAGTTCTCCACTTTACTTTCTGCTGATGAGGCACTCACAGATACTTCTGGATAAGGGTCATTTGGAAGCAAGAGGTTGGCTGACTTTGTGAAAACAGCTAGAAACAGATAAAAGTAAAACTCAATTTAAAACAATAAAACAAGAGACATCACAAAGCGCAGCTCTTCAGTTAGCGAACTGGGAAGTAATGAAGTTCTAATAAATAATTGGAAAAACAAATGTAACTTTAGAACTAAATTACCCAAAACTATATTAAAAAGGAAGTAAAAAAAAGAAATTGGCTTAATACTGGTGTCTTTTGATGAGGTTTTTTATTTATTTAACCTTTATTTAACCAGGAATGTCCCATTGAGATCAAAAACCTCTTTTTCAAGGGAGTCCTGGCCAAGAGGCAGCACATTTCCAAACAAATACATACAAACAAACAGAGTTAAAAATTACACAAAACAATTACACATTATTGAGGCAGTCTGTAGGCCTTTGAGTTTAGTTTTAAAAACATTTAAAGACAACAGTTCAGTCAGTTTCCAGTCTTTCTGTAACAGGTTCCACGAAAAAGGCGCAGAGTGGACAAAGGCTTTCTTACCCAACTCTGTGCGGACAAGGGGAACAGACAGCAGCAGCTGATCATTTGAATGCAAGGAATAAGAACCACTATTTGTCCTTGTGACCAAAGTACAAATATAAGGAGGCAGCAATCCAAGCATAGCTTTGTAAATAAAAGTGTACCAATGCCCCTGTCTTCTAATGGCCAAAGAAGGCCATTTTACTCTTAAGTACAAGTCACAGTGATGGGTCAGATATCTACAGTTGGTAATAAACCTCAAGGAAGCATAATACATCGTGTCCAACATTAGAAGACATGAAGAAGAAGCGTTCATATACAGAATGTCACCATAATCTAACACAGATAAAAAGGTTGCAGTGACAAGACGTTTTTTTACTGCAAAAGAAAAGCACTGTTTATTACGGGGGGGAAAAAAAACGAAGTTTCAGCCTCAGTTTCTTTACAAGTCTCTCTATATGTGGTTTAAAGGTAAAGGAGTCATCTATCCAGACACCAAGGTATTTATATTCATGAACTATCTCTATGACATTTCCTTCAAGGGTGGACACCACTGGAATAGGCTCCGGGACCTTCTTTGACTTAGAAAACAACATTAGCTTAGTCTTGTCAGCATTGAGAACTAATTTTAGCTGGATAAGTGAATGCTGGAAAGCAACAAAGGCTTTCTGTAAGGTTTCAATGGCCTGAGCAAGAGATGATCCATAACAGTAAATAACTGTATCGTCAGCATAAAAATGCAAATTTGTGTCTGAGACCTTTTGACCCAAGTCATTGATATATAAAAGAAACAGAAGGGGACCCAAAACTGAGCCCTGTGGCACCCCCTTGTGGACAGCAACAAATTTAGAACAAAGACCTTCAAGTTTAATGTACTGGGTTCTATTATTCAGATAATTTGAGAACCACGCTATTGCATGTTCTGACAATCCAAGGCTGAGCAGTCTGTTTTTTAGGACAGCATGATCAACAGTGTCAAAACAGGTAAGTTGCTATGCGAGGTAAAAACCACACGTGGCTGTAATTTGGTGGCCTGTATACAGTTCCAGTCAAGGCATATAGTTGGCTTAAATGGGTTTAATACTGGTGTCTTTTGATCACTTGATTGTATATAAACCTGTTGTACAAAAGGTGCATTTTAATTTCACTATACCTGCCCATCCTTGTAGCCGGTTTCTAGAAGAGTGGCACAGTTTCAACATCAGTGTAGGGCTTCTCCACTGCCTTCACTGGACAGAACACATCTGAGGAGTTATGAATGAATGGATGACTTAATGAATGGATGAGATTATAGTTTGTTTCAAACAATATCAATATCAAATGTTACAATATAAAGTAAGAAACAAAAATACAATTACCTGTTATGGCAGGGATCCCATCAGGTGCAGTTGCAGTCTTTCTGTTCACGTTTCTGGTCAGCTCTTCAATGGATGAGAGCAGTCTTATCTATCAGCTCCCACTGGTGAGCTGTCAGTGTTGCTGGTAGAGTGTGCTCAGTTGCAAAGACACTAAGATCACGTTTTTGTTGCAGTAGGCTTCGCACCATGTAGAGGCTGCTGTTCTGTTGTGTGTGCGTATAAGAGAACATGATTGACTTTATTTTGCAACAAATTCGGCTCAGAGTGTATAGGAATTAATAATAAAATAGAAGTACATTAAAGAATGTTACAAGAGGACTCACCTGTACATCTTGCTGTAGATGTTGATATCCATATTTAGGTCCATCTGTATGACTTCTAGGCAACAGTAGGCCAATAGGGAGTGTTTAAATGGCCTACAATCTTCCTTTCATTGGGCAGGGTCTTTGTCACGCTGCACTGAGACAGCAGATCCTCATTCACACAGGGTAGAAAGGAATGGGCGACACAGCCCACACTTGGCAAGTCCATATCCCTCACAACCTTGCAGTCATTTTGTGTTAGTGAATTACACAATAAATGGGGTTGTGATAACTGTGATATGTATTCAGAACACCTGATTGGAGGCAGGCATATGGCTGTGATATGTAAAGGTGATCAATCAATGTGTGTTTTTCGGTAGTTGCAGCAGTAATAAGTTGTGCATATCCTCTTGACTGAAACAGTTCTTGGATGGGGTTTTTTCCTCTGCTCATAAGGTCCTCATTGAAGTCTCCACAAACAATAATTGGTTGGCAATTCATCATTTCCAATGAGTCCAAAAGACATTGCATTTGTGGTAAAAACCTCACGTGGTTGTAATTTGGCGGCCTGTATACAGTTGCTATCAAAGCTGTGACTGGCGATTCAACCTTGACAAAAACAAATTCAAGGTCAGTCACATTTTGCAGGTATTTTCGAGACTCTGCTGTAAGAATTGTCTTGTAGTACATTGCAACTCCACCGCCATTTACCTTTGCCATGTCTGTATGGTTTGTGTAAGAGACGTGTCTGTTGCGTGTGGCCATGTTGTATTGTTCCAGCTGGAAGCGGGGAGAAACAGATGATCCAGACAAGTGAGTTTCTGTGATACATAAAACATCAGCAAGGCTGAGTTCATGGTGGCATCTCATGTCCTCCATGTGAGTTGGGAGACCTTGTGCATTGTGATGGATAATTGTCAACGTGGGGACTGTGGGAACTACTGATTTTAAGAATTGCAACAGTGGTCTTGCATTCTCAAATGATGCATGTCTCATATTTTTGAGTGCATCTGTGATGGCAGGATCAGCATAGATTTTCCTTTCATCAAAGTCTGTGATGTACAGTCCTTTAAGTGAGGTTGTGCGGCTGAGTGCAACATAGGCCATTCCAGGTTCGAAAACACGCTTCAAGCATACTACTGCTGACTCCATTGTCATGCCTTGTACTTTGTGAGCTGTACATGCAAAGGCCAACTTCATTGGAAATTGCCTGCGAAGAACTCCTTTTTTACTTGTGGATTCTTCACATTTCTCAATATATACCAGGTTGTCTGAGGATCCTTGTATTTTTCTGCGAAATTTTTGCCCAGAATTTTGATTGTCCAGCGCAAGTCCAATGAGATTCACAGTTTTTGGTCCATCCTGTGTGGCTGTCACAATGTTCATGATTGTTCCGAATGTCCCATTAAAAGCCCATCTTCAACATCCAAATTTCTAATAATCATAACACGCACTCCAGGTGCAGCTTGTATGTTATCAGGTAAATCTCTTTTGTTGCCTTTCATCATATCTGCCAGGAGGACCATCTCACCCGTTCGTGGGTCTTTTCTGTAGTCTTCGGCCTGAATATTTATGATATCAGAATGAAGAGCAGTTACAGTTGCTGAATTGTGTTTGTCGACCTCTTTGTTTGTAGCATAAATGTGTAATACATTAGATGGACAGTCTTTTAGGTCATGGATAGCCTGAGTGAGCAAGGCTTTATCATTGGCTTCAAGAGAATCTGTTTTTTGCTTCACTCTTATCCTGTTCAGAACTTCAGCAAAAGAATGATCATCTTTCTGTCGCATGATTTATGTCAGGTTGACCATGTGGAAATAGTCTTTCCAGAGATCAAGGACATTGTCCTCGTACACACAGAGTGGTTTGGCTTTTCCAAGGGGTGGCAGCTGGTAAAAGTCTCCTACTGCAAGGATAGACATCCCACCAAAAGGCTTCTTGTTTCCTTTGATCTGCTGAAGTCTCCAGTGAATGTAGGCAAAAAGGTCTTTAGAAACCATAGATATCTCATCAATGATCAGAATCTCTGCATTTGAAAGTGAAGCTCTCACTTCATCCAGTGCATTCCCCAGTCCCTGATAAGGCGGTTTTAAAGATTTTGGCAGCTTTAGCAGAGACTGCAGTGTTTTCCCAGATATGTTAAAAGCTGCAGTGCCAGTAAATGCAGTCAGCAGTACTGCAGGGTAGGACATGTCTGCTTGGTCACGGAATCTGGGGAGTTGGTTCAAAATCTTTGTTGCCTCCTCATATATGCACTTGATAACATGTGATTTTCCACAGCCAGCTCCTCCAGAGACAAAATAAAAGAACTGCTCAGGACAGTGACCCCACACAAGTTTGAAACACCACTCAGGCACTGCGTAGAATATGGATGCTTGGGTTTCATTCAGACTTTGGTACATTTTTCTGACAAAGTCTGGGCTCAGCTTTGGTGCTATGATTGCTGACATGGTTCCACTGCTGCTACCACTGACTTGGTAGTCTGGAACAATGTCCATTTCATTTTCGTCAGTGTCATGTCTGGATTGTCGTTGGGCCACACACTCTAAACGATCTACTTCAACCTCAGGTGCAAAGGTGTTCCATGCATTGATAAGTGGGCCTTGTTGTTCAATCTGTTCCAGTGCCCTTTCCATTGTTTTGCCATGGCTTTCATAACGCTTTTTGTTAAAGGTAACAATTGGCCGTACTGCAAAACCATGTTTTCGTCCACTTTTGTAGAACTGTTCGGATGTGGGGTATTTTGTGTGTTTAAGGTCATCATTTGATCGATGTGAAAAATAAAGTTTTAGTAGTCTGCTATAAAACTTCTCTGGTTGTTTCTTTTCTGAGAACCAAGGATATCTGATTATTGCAGGTTTCCCTCTTGTTCTCTTTTGAATATAACCCATGTTATTCAAAAGAGGGATGGCATTTTTTGACTCTGTTTGACGGCTGTAGAGAATCCTGTACTCTGAAGCAAATTCAGCCAAACACATTCTTTCAAAATCAGGTGTTCTGGGTCTGTTTGCATATTTTTCTGGCAATCCAGACATCCACATATTTTCATCATCTGGTGCCATGCTCTGCAACCTGCTCATCAGGAGACTCATTTTCAGGGCATCATCATCAGTCTGTATGAACACCACACTGCGTGAACACTTTTTTAGTGGCAGGCTGCATGTCCTTGCCACGGATTCTTGGGCACTGACTTCTCTGTGTTTAGCATATGCCTGCATTATCTGTTTCATTTCATCTCTTTCATTGACATTGGACTTTTTGACCTCCTGGATGACTCCATTAAGAAATTGTGTCATCTCAAATTCGGGTTTAGAGACATAAGACATCATGTACATCAGGCAGCTGTAGTCATCAATGACATATTGGATGTCCATGTTGGCATTCCAGGCCCTCAGCAGATCTGCATTGTATGCATTCACCCAGCAGTCATTAGGTTCACGCTTTAAGAGGATGACATGGCCATTGCTTAAATTGAAGACACAATCCAAGTATTGTTCATAAGTTAATTTGCGTTTGTGAAGCAGCTCAGACAAGTCTTCAAACGAGGAACTTGGGTCACAGAGCAAATCTCTCAATGGCTGGAGTTTTTCTTTGGCCTCTTTCTGTTTTTTTGCGAGAGCCATTCGTCTGTTTTTTTGCTTTTGTTTTTCATTTATGCCTTTCTCCTTACTTGTGCTATGCTGCTTATCATTGTGATCATCGTCATCATCTGGGCTTGGGGAAGTGATCATTGTTTGGTCTACGGGTAGTTTGGGGAACCCAAACCTACATGACACATTACCTTTTTTACAGGATCTGGAGTGATTTCTGCTGTGGACTTGAACCTCAGACACAATTTTGTGAAGTTCAGGATCGGCATTTTGGTCAGGCATCTTACATGTTATGTACTTGTCAATAAATTTGTACACGTGGTCTTCAAGGTCCCTTCCAAATTTAGGTGCATCTTTGACCCAAACCAGTAAATGGATATGAGGGCTACCTCTGGCCTGAAACTCCACTCGATAAAAGTAATCTTCTACTTCACCGATG
The DNA here is from genome assembly GCF_001858045.2 of Oreochromis niloticus. Taxonomy (NCBI): domain Eukaryota; kingdom Metazoa; phylum Chordata; class Actinopteri; order Cichliformes; family Cichlidae; genus Oreochromis; species Oreochromis niloticus. Next base: position 3,603 of record NW_020327407.1, on the reverse strand, counting down.
GGCTGTGCCGCGGACAGGATCAGTGTTGTCATTAGTGCATCGACTCTTTTTTCAAACAATCGCATCACAGTCACAGGGTTGCTTCGGAGAATTTCACACTTTGTGTTCCAGTAAAGTTGTGAAAAATCCACTTGTTCACCTTGTTGAGTTTTTATGACCTCAACAACCTCAGGCCATCTCATTTCAGCAGCTGAAAATGTCAGGAAAAAAGTTGGCTTTCCTAACTGTCTGACCATAGCATAGAGATCTTTCAGTGCCTTCTCCCAATAGGCTGGAGTACCTCTCAGAGGTTTCATGAAGCGTGTTGCATCTTTGTTATTTATCAGTCTCTCCACTTCGTCTTTATTTTGAAGCATTCTGTTACAAATTCTACATCCATTGTTTTGGAAAGGTACAATTAGCTGTACATTCACTATCACAAACATGGACAAATTTTCCTGTCAAGTAAGTGTCAACAATGTGACTATTTTTAACATACTTTGATCTTTTGCAGTGTTTAACTTGATTAGGAAACAGAGTTCTGTGGCACACTGTACAGACATGGGTGGGTCCTAACTGAATTGTTTCACGGAAAGCTAATGTGGCTGCTTGCATCACACTATTCACTACAAGCTGGGGCTGTGCTTCAGACTGTGGACCCTGCTGGAATTGTGTTACTAGTCGTCTGTATTTCTTCTTTATTCTCTGTGCACACAACTTTTTATAAATGGCGAAAGATGCAGTGGTAGCCATTTTGTGTCTCTGGTACTGGGCACAGCGCTGTATATGGTGCAGTCTGAATTGTGAGTCATTATGATACCTGGCATGAATTGATTTTTTGTGTTTGTGCCTGTAGTTTGGATCCGATGTATATTTTGTTCTTATGTATGCCCATCTTCCTTTCTCTGACATCATCCTCTCTGTATTTCTGGCTCATGTATTTTTTCTGTCTGCTTCGAAAGTCAGTATCCGTGTTGTAGTTTTGGACCAGATATTGCTTCTGTCTGCTTTGAAAGTCAGCATCCGTGTTGTATCTTCAGAACACATATTGTTTCTGTCTGGTTCGAAAGCTGGCATCTGTGGTGTATCTTCTGATAATGTAGTCTCTCTTTTTTTGTTGAAAATGAGGATCATTTTGGTATCTCTTCACATTGTGGGCTTTTATCTTCTCTTGAATATGAGGATTTGCATAATAATCTTTGGCTGATAACAGTTTTTGTTTATGGCGATGACAGTTTTGAGCATATTGAGTTTTCACAGCCTGTAATTTTTTCATTCGAAATTCAGGAAAGCAGGCATATCGTTCCTTTTCGTGTCTTTTTTTGTTTATCTTCTTTGCCAAGTCTTCAGATGAAGATTTTTCTTTAGCTTTTACATGCTGCTTGTGACTTTTTTGAGCTTCACGAATAGCTTTCCCACGTCGTCGTTTATTTAATCTGCACACATTTCTTGCTTTTTTGGGGGGGGGTTATCTATGACTTTATCTCTTTCATTATTGAGTTCAAGATTTTCTTGTTGTTCTGTTTGGATGTTGCTTGTTGGATCAACAGATGTTTCAAGTTGATGTTCACAAATTTGATTTGAAGCCATTTTGTCTTGTTGTGGGTTTAAAGCACTTTCTAACATTGTCATGTAGGTTTGGGCTGATTCTGGTTGAGGCACTTGCACAGTGGGATTTGTGATTTGTGGTTCATCATTTTGTGGTGATGTAGCTGTTGCTCCTGGTGTTGCTTGAGTTGACTGTGCAGGCTGTTCGTTGTGAGTGCTGACTCTTTTGAAAGAAACAGGCACAAACTCATATCTTGCATACCTGCCTTGATTTTGAAAAAGATTATGCAGGTGGGTGATCAGGTCATTCACATGAGTGAAAGTGAGCATGACTGCTGTTCCATTTGGCTGGGGTAAACCTGCTGCACTTCTTGAATGTGAATCAAATAATCCATACCTCCCAGATTTGTCACGGAAAACTGCAATGCACTGAGGTGAAACCATGAGCAAAGCATAGTTCACATCTGTTGACAGACATACAAGGCAACTAGCAAGAGGCAACCACCACTCTTTTCTTTGGTAAGTTTTGTCTGCTGCTTTCAGGTATCCATACCTTATGTTGTCCATTTTCACACTGTAGACGTTTATGTCAGCATGAACTTCTTTGGGCAGGTCCTCCATGGTCAGATGATCTTGTGTATAACGCCTCTCCTGCTTTAGATTTGTTTTAATCCAACAGTAGAGTGCATCTCCCTGTTCAAGCACCTTATCAAGTCGGGCTGTGTTGAACTGGTGTTCCTCATTAAGGTAGGCCAGGAATGTGAGGGCATTACATGTGCACTGATGATTTCGAGAGAATTTTGTGTACCTTTTATTACTTTGACAATGAGTTGCACTGACACACCAGAAGTGCTGAACTGCGTTGCTCTGTAGCTCCTCTGTCAGTAGTTGTTGATTTATGTTGTGGAAAGGCTGATCAAGGAATGGTAAAGGTGACATGTTATTGTTTAGTATTTAATGATATGCATTTCAAGGTTGAGCAAAAACATATGTAACTCTTGGTACAATGATGTAAGACATTTTTAAGTGGCAAGAGTTGTATAAATTTAGAGTTTCTTGTAAAGTAAAAACATTTTTTTAACTATGGTAAAATAATGAAACAATGTTCAGGCAAATGAAGCCAAATTATATCACTCCTCAATCATATTACAGCATAATCTAAAGATACACAGCATCAGATAAGCCAGAAAGAGACAGGCAGAAAGACAGTGACAGGAACAGTGAGAGAGAGTGGGAGAGAGCAGAGGTGGGAAGTAAAAATGACAAATATTGTAGATATCTGTAATTTGCTTTAGTGCTGTTTTTTTAATGACCTTTTACAAAGGTCATACCTGTACCTTCTGCTCCTCATATTTTCAAAGCAGTTAATTTCTTTCAGTATAACACATTATTTTAGGTTGCTGCGGGCCTTCAAACATCAACTAAATTGCAGCCTAAATACAAATATATGAAAGGAAATCCTGTTTACATATTATTCGTAACAGGATCTCAGATGCTCTTAAATTAGATGTAATTCATTCACTGATTTCAGATTAAACCAGATGGTTCTGTACACGTGCCATAAAAACACGTTTCATAGTTGTGTTACGTTTTGTAAAGAAATGACACAAAATTCAGTTACAGGTTAAATGTGATTGAAACAGAATACACTGACAACCATCTTGAGAAAAGATGAGTGTCACAAAATCATGTTTGTATTTATTTGCACTGCTTTTCACTGTGGATGTCAATTTATCTGAAGCTTTAAGTATAAAATGGTATAAAAGTTTTTTCAGAACAATAGATATAGAAATAGCTAAACAGACAGACAGAAATAGCTGTTGAGATGTCTGCATTTTAGGAGTCTGATGAAAGAAATTGACAAATGTACATGTTTAGTCTAACATTTTAGTATATTTAGTACGAGTTAGCAAGCACACTTAAGGTGAAAGACTAAATATCAACCCCGGTGATATACAGCAAACATCACATGTATACTAATTGGTTATAGGCATTTGTGGGCATACCTTTTTAGGTGGAGAATTTGATGCCGTGTGGAAATCATCGGTTGCCCAGACTCGTTTTGCTGGTGGACGA